>NW_009205576.1:48991-75362 GCF_000690835.1 Fulmarus glacialis
AGAGTGCTGATTATGTGCCACATAGAAGAGGCAAACTCTGCCACATGCCAAAATGAGCTGGAAAGGTCTTCCGGACAAAATCAACAGTAGTGGATTTTTCTTTCTGTATTGATTTGCTCAGATGTTAATGTTTGATGCAGGTTGTTTGGTTAGGAGTTATAAAAAGAAAGATATTGCTGTTATTCAAAACAGGAACAAGGTATGAAGGAAACCAGATGTGTGCTATGCCACAAGTTTTTGCTCTGCTGCATATGGAACAGTTGTTGCAAAAACTATGTAAATCAGAACTCAAATCCAGAGCTTCTATATTTATAATTATACTGGGTGATTTCATGATCATTTTGTCTACTGTGAAGGCTAGAAAAAAAGTAATGCTCTCAAAACCCATCCAGTTACATCTCATTAGCATTTAATTCAGCCCAGTAATCGATACCCAACATGACAGAGTATAGATGTGTCAAGTGCTCGCAGTGCTTGCATGGAGTGCAAAATCAGAGCGATCAATGTGGTTCTTTTTGCATCATGTCTGGGTTGTGTACATAGAGGAGACAGCAAATCTGGAAACGGCAAACAGAGCAAACAGCTCAGGCTTAACACTGTGTTTCACAGAAACAGCCATCCTTCAGCGCTCTGTATGCTGATTGTAGAGATGCAGAGGAATATGAAATCTGTTCCCTTTTCTCACGTTTACAGAAACCCTATGCCTGTCAGATTCCTGGCTGCTCCAAACGCTACACTGACCCCAGCTCTCTGCGCAAACATGTGAAAGCTCATTCAGCCAAAGAACAACAGGTGCGTAAGAAGGTAAGGCCCACTAGGCAAAAAGTGACACATCTCCAGATCTCCTCGATATAGTTATTTTTAATTTACGTTTAGTTTACATATTTTCTAATCAGAGTTATTCTGCAATATTGCTAGAAGAAAACTTAAGTTGAGCTAATTTTCCTGTTGGTTTTTAATCGCTATTGTTAACCAGTCCACTTTATAGTTTTACACTTTCAAGGCTACCACCCTGTAATTTCAGTTTGCCCCACACTTTCTCTCCAAGTATTTCTTTCTTGTTCATTTTTCATACACAAGCCCAAATTCTGCTGTCATTCACATAAAATGCAATCAGCTAGTAAATACACGTTGGCAGATCATCTAAAACACAAATGAAACTAAGCCAGGATACAATGGAAATGTCAGGAAAGGAGCACTTGTAATACATGAGAATGAAAACCCACCACATCTGTATTTTAAATGCATTTATAAATCATTCCAAACCCAGACTGCTAGTTACGTTTTCACTACTATTAGAGTCAAATAAGTATTTTGGTTTCTGTGGGCTAAATCCTGAACTCATTATTAAATGGGGATGCTTACAGGCACCAGCCCAGGATCAGAGACTTGTTTATTACACATTTGTACACACAGTTTGTAAAAAGATGATTGGGACCGCACAGAGCTGTGACAGAACAGACCATGAGCATACTTCAGGCCGAAGAGTGGAAGGGAATGCAAGCCTTAGCAAGCAATTACGATTAGTTCAATAAGCAGCAATTCTTCCCCCAGCTGCCTCGCCACTGCCAAGAGCATCATGGATGAGACAGCAAAGCATGTTTAAAGGATGGAGGACAGAGCAGAAATGACAGCCTGGCAAGATAGAGCTAGGGAGCAGCTAGTTTGGAAAACTGTCAAAGGTAAGAACTAGAAGTACTGGAAAGCAAAGAAAGGAACATGTAGAGAGAAGAGACAGTAATAGAACCCAGGTCATCTTAGTTGCGGAATTTGGGATGAGCCATGGAGGAGTGAGATGGATGTCAAAAAGGCCTAATTTTCCTGCTTGAATACAACTGTGATGAGTTCATACCAACTTGTCCTTGTGTCAGCCATGCCCCCTGTCTTACACCTCTTCCCTCCTGCTACTTCTCAGCATGAATTATATCCCCCTACAGTTTTCACTTGCCTAGATTCACCAATCTGAACTTATGGTCCCCTTTCCTAGGACAGTTGTCTGTCCCCCAATTCTTCCTGTAACCCTTCTCTGTGTCAGGTGCATGCCATCTGAGTAACAGTTTCTAGAACATCAGTGTCCAGAGTTGTGCACACTATTTCAAATAGTCAAGAAACACTCATTACATGTGGAGCTTTGTGCGTGGGAGTAACACTATTCATACCTAGCACCCATCCAGATGTCCACAGAATCAAGTTGTTGTCTCTTCATATATCAGGTCCAGTCAGAACTCTTATTTAGCCTGGCAGGACTGGAAAGCACTGCCTCGTTTTCAAGCCCAATTTTATATTATCAGGCCATGCGGTTTCACCACAGCTCTCTAGAATGTTCCACAGGGTGTGCTGTGCACACACCTCCCACACCACAGGTTGCAAAATTCCCAACGCTCCTCTAGAGCAACCTTTAGGTCTTAATGAGGGTAAGAGTCAGAAAGCCATAGCAGTAATTGGCCACAGAAAGAGGTTGACTGTGGCACCAAAGTCTTTTGCAATAGCAAGATCTTTGCGACAGGAAGATTTTGTTATTCGCAGCTGATTGTGGAAAGCAACCACGCTTCCTATTCCAAAGGAGAGAACCCCCCATCTTTCCTTCGTGTGGTTGCTGACATACTTCTTGGGAGAAGGAAGGAGAGAATTATTTCCTAATACCAAACATGGGTATCATATCAGCTCTGTGTACTGGGCTGAATGCATTAACATGTTAAAATCCTTTACATCTGGACGAAGGAACAGTCCCCACTGTTATACCCTGTCACCTGCTGGGGCCTATTTCCAGTTCTACAGAGGAAGGTGGGAAAAAACCTAAATCCAAACTTTGCATTTAGGGGCACTAAGTACTTCCTGCATAAGCAGTGGGAGGCCTTAAGCATAGAATCGATACAGGACAAATCTGGTACACACAAATTGCAAACTCAAGCTGCTTGGGTGGACCAAGACATCAAATATCCAGGTTTTCATATCTCTTAATCTCCTAGCTTGAGGAATTTTCCTGCATGCATATATATACCCTCTCATAAATTTATCAAGTCTATCTTAAAATAATGTTAGTTCCTTGCCTCCCACACCTTATTTGGTAGACCAATCTAAATCTGCACTCCTCCAGTGGTTTGAAATCATCTTCAGATTTCCTGTCTCATTTATCCATGATGACTTTATGAATACTTGATCCTGTGTCTTTTTTCCTTGAACTTACAAGGCATCTGAAAAAGCAGCAGATTTAAAGTGCATTTTGATCAGGCTCTCTTAAAAGGGACCAAAGCGAATCTGACTTATAAAGAAACAATAACACCCCCCCAATATTTCACTTAAACATATTATAGGAAAAGAAACCATTTCACAACTAAGCAAATCTCAGTGTTATTGAAACGGTGACAGTCTAATTTGGAAAAAAGGGGAAAAGACTGTTTATACTCACTTGCTCATTTTTGGTTATAACTCGGCAAAGGCAGTTGTCTGTTGATATCAGCTTCCCAGGAGTTCTGAGTGGAAATGACTTAGCCAAAAAAGAAAAATTAACAGGCTGCTCTGCCCACGTGTCTTGGTTGAGATATGCTACCAAAATGTGCCATCTCTGATATAAAATAAAATGCCTGAGCTTAGACTTACATCAAAGGAATCCCGAATGTTTAGTTCATAGCCTAGGAGATGACTGCAGTGGTAGTATTTTGTTGTTCTGAAAGGCTTTACAAGAACAAAATAGGAGAAAGTTAGCTGTTAATTTAGTAGTAGTTTAAGTTTAATTGGCTACAGATGCACTTTGTGATCCAAATGTTAGATGTTTATCTTGAACCAACAAATGGCTGTATAGCAGAATTCTAAATAGGTTTGCGCGGACCTTTTATTTAGAATAACCAAACCCAGGGGAGATCGGTATGCAAAACTGTAAACGTAAAGACAATAACTATTTATTAATGGCTATAGAATATGATGGCTGTTTGTGTAATGTGAGCACTATATTATGACAAAAGCTTGGCAACATCAGCATGTTTGAAAGAGAATTAGAAATGCTTTTCTTTCTTAATTCTCCTCTCCTGCTGTTTTTAATATGATCGACATTGTGGTTTCAAGAGTTTGCTTCAGACACTTTTGCCAGAGCTTTAATTTACATGGAGAACAGCTGACATATCGGTGATACCTCTTACACATTACTGACAGCGTATTATTCCACCAGTTCTAATCTGATAAGCACAAATGCTTTTCTTTCCCAAAGTGTCACAGCTACAAGGTGATGCAATCCTTTTGCCACAGAACCCAAGAAACTACAGAAAGCCTGAAAATATGCAGTTAAATTACTCAGGAAGGTTTGAAGAAACACAGGGTACATTATTTTCTGAAGCAAACTGTTGTTGATTTAAGATTAGCACGCTTAACTTGTGCGCTTAAGGAAACCAAAATTATCTCTAATTAAAAATACCAAGTTATAGATACATCCTTAATTACACGAAGTTGCTAAGAATGACATGTTGTTCCTTCCTTCAGTACATAATCTTTCAGCAAAGAGACATATGAATTTAATTAGAAGTAATTTGGTTTACTTTGAAATAAAATGTTTGTTTTATCCTCCTCTTGTAGCTAAATTCATGTACTGATATCGAACAAGACGTACTAAGTGAATGCTTAGCTATACAACAACTCCACACATCTTCACAACACATTTTGGATGGGAAATGTGGTAGATCTGTAGGTCATCATGATTTAATTACAGGTAAGAATACTTCTAATAAGTATGGTGCTAAATATGTCATATAATACAGGATTTAAAACAGAAAAGCTTATGGGTCTCATTTGCCACTCTGGAAGAAAAAAAAAAAAACAAACCAACAAATAAAATTAAATAATTTTGTGAGTTGTTTGCTAAGGCCTGACTTTTTTTTTCAGTTAGTCAGCCAAATAGCTCCTATTAATTTCACATGAAGGGGGGAGCAGCCCTGCTGAAAGTCAGCCTCTATCCATTTGTTCTCTTTTTAAAAGTTTGCCTTGGCTTCAGCAGAATGCAGGTGCATGAGCTTTGCTAAAGCCAAATGAGTGCTCTAGCAAAAACAAAGGCACGCAGCAATAAGGTTTTCCAGCTCTTCAGGAGCTGCAGAAAAGTTGATGAGGCTGTGTATTAACGTGCACTGTGTGATTATAACAAATAATATGGTGATGTATGAATGGAGCAAAAGCTTGATTTTGAAATGTCAAACGTGTTGTTTTAATTATCTTTCCTAGTATTTAATCTTTCTTTCATTCCTTCTTGTCTGTCTTTTCTTTCTTTCTTGTGGTTTGAACAAGAGCTGGCCCCTTTCAGGGACCTTAGACTGTTCTATACATTTTATAGGACGAGAAAAAGATGCTTCCATTCCCTTCTGCTGAAAATAAGATCTAGATTCACAACTCTTGAACCTCAGCAAGCAATCTCAGGTTCTTTGTTTAGCCAGCTGAGAGAAAGAGGAACTCCCAAAGGCCATCAGTTTAATTGTAATCTGCCTCACCCTGTAAAGGCACCCATATCCCTCCACTGATTCTAGAGATTAGAGTGGGGAACCTTTCACTTAGCTGTTTTCACTGTCAAAGCTCTGTCTGCCCATGTAACTATTTAGCCCTTTTTCTAATTTTCATATTTATTTTATTCTTGGCTTCAGCAACATCATGTATCAGTGAGTTGCAAAGCCCACACTTTTTTGAAAAAATACTTTCCTTGATTAATTTTGCATGTGCAACTTTCAGATGATGTTCGATGAGAAGAATATGCACATAGACTCTTACCTGGTCTGCTTTGGTGGAACCTACTTTTGGAGAACCATTTATGTTATTGCCTTTGAAATTTCTCTAACTCTGTAATATCCATTTTGGGATGGGATAACCAATACCACGCACAAAATTCCAGATTATGCTATTCACTTGATTTATAAGCCGTCATTGTCACGTTTTCTTGTGTCGTTCTCTATCATGTTCCAGACGCATCCCAGTATCTTATCCATCTTTTAATGGCAGCTGTGTATTAGAGATGGGATGGATATGTGGCAACATTTTATATGTAGCACTTTGTATGGTCCGGAGACAATCTCCAGAAAAAAGATTTAACAGAAATTAATCACTTTTTCATTATTTAAACAATAATAATGCATACTAAACTCAGTTTTTGACAGACTATTCCTAATTTTGGGGCAGGAACGTGGAGTCTGGTACACCACATACTATGCCCAAGGGTGGAGGACAGTTTGAATCATAGAATCATAGAATAGTGTGGGTTGGAAGGGACCTTTAAAGGCCATCTAGTCCAACCCCCCTGCAATGAGCAGGGACATCTTCAACTAGATCAGGTTGCTCAGAGCCCCGTCCAACCTGACCTTGAATGTTTCCAGGGATGGGGCATCGACCACCTCTCTGGGCAACCTGGTCCAGTGTTTCACCACCCTCATTGTAAAAAATTTCTTCCTTATATCTAGTCTGAATCTACCCTCTTTTAGTTTAAGACCATTCCCCCTTGTCCTGTCGCAACAGGCCCTATTAAAAAGTCTGTCCCCATCTTTCTTATAAGCCCCCTTTAAGTATTAAAAGGCTGCAATAAGGTCTCCCAGAAGCCTTCTCTTCTCCAGGCTGAATAACCCTAACTCTCTCAGCCTTTCCTCATAGGAGGAAGTCTTTGGATTGCAGAGCAGAGCCAAGGTGAGACACAAAAAGGGAGGGATGCCATTTTTGAAGACTTTACTTTCAAACTTGGTCAATATTAGAAAATGTTCAGTGCTATTAAAATCCAAAATTATTCATAAAATGTTTTATCTTAGAGCTAAATTAATCTATCTTGATTTAAGATGCACTTTATCCTCTTTCAATTCCACTGTGTGGAGGAGAGGCTTGACTTGGTATTACTAAATATGTTTTAAATTGATTTAGTAACTGAGTACGAGCTTTCCAGACAAACCCTAGCTTGTTTCTGTTGAAGCTTAGAGAAATCCAATGGTAAACTGGGATTAGAAAACAAAAATGCCTGGTGCTAGTTCCCCTGCACCAAGGGAAGAGTTGATGCACTTTATTACATACTTTGCTTTGTAAGAGCAAAGTAATAAATTACTAAAAATTACTTAGGCAAGAATCTCCTGCTTTTTTCTCACTCCAAATATTAAAAATAAAAACAAAAAATGCATCCTGCTTGACATCTTCTATTCTCCTTTCTAGTTCAAGTTGCACTAAAATGTTGGAATGTAACTGGTGAACAGAATGGAGTAGAAAGGGAAATAACCCATCATTCTAACATTGTTCCCCTGGGAGTCTGCACTCACGGTTTATATGTGGCTCCTCGAAAAGTGGCAGAAAGCTGGAGGGACCTGGGGGGATTATTTCCATTCTTTGCCTTTGTCGTCTGCGCTCCTAAGATCTGTGAGGGCAGCACGTGGCCTCTGCTCTCCACCCTTGACAGTCTGGCGTAGCTGAAGCATGGCTTAGCCTCTTGCTTCCAGGCAGGACAGGAAAGACCAGTGACATTTCCCTCAGAACAGGCTGCGCTTAAGAACCTCAGAAATAGCCTCAGATTTCAAGTGACAACAATAAAACAGGAAAAAAGTTATTAGCTTACAAATAAAAAGACCATCCCTAACCTCTCAGTGTCATTTCTGAGAACCTCTTGTGAAATTAAGGATTTTATCTATCAATAATACTGGCTTTCTCTGATATGATTTCTTTGCTGATTATATCAATCCATCACCAGGATGTTGTAAAAAACCTAGTAAATCTTCCCTGATACTTCCATCAGGTCACCCCATATGAGACCCCATCACATGCACAGTATGAAAAAGTGCCAGGGAAAATAAATCAAGATTTGAAAGACTGTTGTACAGTGAAACAGAAATTGCTTCATACTATGTGTAATACAATTCCATAGGCAAAACTGTTCTTCTGTCATTATTTAGGGCATATAAGTTAAAGTGCTGATCCTTACAGAATTAAAGCATAAGGCCTGCTGCCACCTATAGTCTGCAATGATTGCACATTTGCTCTTTCAAATAAGCAGAGGGAATATTTCTGGAGAAATCAGCTACAATACTTTACATAGGATATATATGGATAAATATGATGTCCTCTTGATTCCACTTGAAAATATGAAAATGTTCATGGTTGGGTTTTTTTTTGAGGGTCTTTTTTTTTTTTTTTTTTTTCAAAGAAACCACATTATTAATGTGCAGAGCTCTGGGCTTTAGGGATCACTTGGATTCCTGGAGAGTTTTAGTTTTGTCTTTCTCCAAGTTAAAGCACATTTTAAATATGTCAGGGATGAAAGCCAATCACGGAAAAAATGAAATATTTAAAAAGCTCCCATCCCTTGTGTCCGACTTCAAAGCAGGTTTGTTCTTAGGACTGGGTAAGACAGTGAGCAAAAGAATGTTTTGCAGTCAGAGGAACCCATTGTTTGGTTAGATCTTCCTCCTTTTTCCCTCCTCATAACTAAGATGCTTATGGCTGCACACATTCAACTCTAGCTGTGCCCGAGAGCTCTTATCACTCTCCCTGCAAAGGAAGCGTCTCCATTTAAGTAATTCCACTCAGGTGTTTTCTCTGGGCATGTTTTATTATTGTTTTTCTGGTCTCAGTATAAAGCTGGGGGGAAAAAAAGCTGCTAGTCACAGATGCTCAGAGTACTGTTTTGGCAACAGATGTTAAGGTTAAAGGCCAAGCCATTTAAAATATTGATTGATGACATATATTTACAAGCTAAGATGGTCAATGCGTGAAGAGGCCCAAGGTGCACAGTCCTGAAGTGGGTTGCATTTCCAGAACATAACAGCTCCAAAGGCTTCTGTGTGACTTCAGGTACTCAGAATATTATAGCTTGCTGCTGAAAAAAAGGAAGAAAAACTGTAAAAGAAGTGAAATTTTAGAAGCATTGAAAATTATACTGAGGCTGGAATAGCAAACGCCCTTCCTCACTTGACTTCTTCTGTTGCCTTTCCTGGGCAAAGGGATCCACGCAGCAAAGGCAGCATTTCTCTCCCCTCAAGCAACTCTTCCTTTCTGTTAGGGCTTGGCAGTGGGAAGAACCTTATAGACCTTCGTTAGCAGCAGATACCTCCTGCTTCCCTGAACAAGGCAGTTCACTGTCTCTCTTTCCTGATAAACTGCCACTGCCAATATTTCCTTCTAAAAGCACCATCTTTGGGCTTAACACCCATCAACATACCATTGGGTAGTCATGGAAGCAGAGTGACAGCAGCTCCAAACTTTGAGTGACTTAAGTCTGGAATAAAAATATGCATATCAAAACTTTTTACAGTCAAAATGAATTCCAGTAGCAACATAAATGGTTGATAGATGATAGCATTCATAGTGCCTAGTATAGTACACCCTGCACAATGCCCATGACCAGAGAAAGGTCTGGCCCTCTGAAGGAAGTAAAGTTAATGTTCTGTTGGAGTGCCCTTGTTTTGCACTGTGTAAGGTAACTAACTTTTTACTTGAAATCATTACCAATTTGGTTCTCAGTGACTCAACAGAAATTACTAATGTCTCATTGCAGACTCACATGCAATCTCATAGTAAATCCCATCTTCCATTGTGTGTGCCACATGGCCCTCGAAATACTCTTAAATTACAGGCAGACACCCCATGCAAGCGAAGCAAGTGAACAATAGGGTCTATTCTTTGTCTACGTTGGCTCGTGTTTCGGCTTTCTCGCTATCCAGAAGCTTCAGGGGTGGATGCAGCCCTCATCCAAATGGTAGGCTGTGCAGTCTCAGAGCCGCACCACCAGGCCCAGGAGCACACATCGCTGTGCCCGATGCCAGAGCAGCTCCCCCCGTTCCTCCCACTAGCCCTGTGTCTGAGGAATACACGCTGTACAAATCAGGACTCTGGGTTTAGTCTCATTTCCTTAGGAAGCAAGGCTTATGTAATCATTTTGCTCGCCTCTCTGTCCACATGTGTGTCAGTCCCCTTCCCCACAGTATTTTTTTAAATCCATTAGCCAAGCTCAACCACATTTGACAAACGCCTCAGAGATAATTGCGTTCTGACAAGTTTCATGAATACTGGCAGCTGGATACCAGAGAGTGGCACCCAAAATTAGTGTTCCACTGTGGGAGAGGCAGGCAGGGCTCAGCTGTGACACATGCTGCTTGGCAGCAGGCAGCACACGTGTAGCACCACATTTGTCAAAGTGTCACAGAGGATATGGGGACAGCTGGGTTTACCGTGACATGCTTCAGCCGATGTTGCGGTGGGCTGCCGATCTAGCAATGCCGTGGAGAGGGGGTGTCAGTGTGAGGGGGGCCAGCGGCTTCTGGCATGAAGCAGCACAAGCTACGGTGTGGAAGGGGGGTTGGGGGGACAAGAGACGCCACGTGTCAAACCGAGCACGAGTGAGGGCGTCGTGGTAATTAAAGATGTAGGAAAAGGAAAACTCACTGATGAACAAACTCTACAAGCCTCAGCACACATATGCTCCAAGCGGGGGCCTTTTCCAGAGAAGGTGTGATCAGTAAGTCAAAAGATGGATAAACTCAGGGTGGATGGAAGAAGCCCTGCTTTAAGTAGGAGAGGAGATCCATAGCAATACATCTTTTCAAGCCCAAGAGTGGGCAATGGGTGTCTACCCTAGTAGTTCTACAGCTCGGTAAACTCCTCTTGCATAGTGGTTGGGCATGGCAGAAACTCAGGGTGACAGGGATTCTGGTTTTGTTTGGTTTTCTAATGGGGTGGGGTTTGAGTGCATGGGATCACGCAGGACTTGTCTCCTGGAAATATGGATGGGATGTGTGGGGTGGTTTTTTTAACATTTTCTTGCTTCTCTAGGGGGGCAAGCTGATTGTAGGTACTCTGCTACTCTTTCTTTCTCACCCACCTCAAGTAAAGAGTTGAACTATCCTTAGCAGCTGAGACAGTATGGAAGGGGCCAGGAGAGACCTCTTGAACATTCATGAACTGTTCAGGGGTGGGATTGTAAGAGAAAACATTTGAGTGTGTTTATTGGCCACCACACTGCTAAAACTACCTTTTGAGGGTTTCTGAGCTTTTTGGGTGAGTTATTGACAGGGGCCAGTAATAGTCTGCTAGCCTTAGAGAGCATAAACGTTTTAGGTTCAGCAATGCTGCCAATATACCTGAACTGCATGTTGTAGGAAATAGAGCTGAAGTGTGAAATGACACTGTACAGTCAAGTCAAATTGGTATTTGGCTCATCTTCCAAGCCTGATAATGAATGTATGAAAAGTAAGGATTTGGGGGAAGTGGAAACTATTGTATTATAAAATGGACTGAAGCCACCAGTAGAAAAAAGACATTTTCACAATGTCTTGTAGCATCCTAGCTACTGACTTACTGTTATCAGAAGAGGCTTTGACAAATAAATCCTAGCATCACCTGGGAACATCTGACTTGTTAAAGCTCCTTCTGTCTGGCTTTCAGTGCAGAAAGCAAGTTGGTTTCACTGGCTGGTTGACAAATGTTCTGTCTAGCGGGAGACAGAGATGATGTGGTTCATTTTTGTTGCTTTAGATCTGTCAACAGCTGAGGACTCATTGTTCATGAGAGGTTTTTGACTCATCTGAAGTCCCTGACAAAGGTGGCTGGAATCTTGCCTTAGTGGTTCTGCTCTTCAACGCACAGAAACAGATGCTGACATTCAGCCGTGTTTTATCCACCCAGAGGGCTGTTGCACGTTCCCCACGGCTCCAGATTTTCCTGGTGCTTTCTGCTTCCATGTCACTGCGAGGGTTTGGGAGGAGTGCCATCCAAAACCCTGTCAGTGACAATGGGACACGTCCAAGCATAGCTGACACACAGCTCTGTCTTCCTGAATGTGTAGCTCTGCACACAATGAGTGGGAGAGGAAGGGTGAATGCTACAGGAGGAGAGAAGGCAAAGAAACTAGGCCTCAGAGGGGTGTGGGGTCTTCTGTGCTGAACAGCTGGACACTGTGGGAGCTGGCAAACTTCATTTGCTCTCCACAGCCTTCAGAATACAATGTGAGTGGCTGCTCTAGTCCTCCTCTGTGTGCAGATTCCCTGGGAGGCATGCCCTGGTGGGCCAAAACTCTGGGAGATGTGTTGTAGGCAAACTTTAAGAAGAGGAGGAGAAGGGCAGAGAAACTGAGAAAAGAAGGATTAGACTTTTCCAAGAATTGCACTTACTAGGAGCCAGTCCTTTTTTCCCCTTGCCATAGGGTGGCATTTGTAAACAGTGTTCGTAACACCAGGCAGCAAGCACTTCTGCAATCTCCCCTCATTGCAGACACCTGCCCTCAGTGCAGCCTTCACGCCAAAAGTCAGTGTCAAGGCCCTGACCCCCAGGTAGCCTAGACTGTCTGAGTGCATGGCTTACTCTTCAGAAGGGAGACTGTAAGAAAAAAACTTAATCCCAGCATCTTAATCCAAGAGTCCTGGACAAAGCTTCCTCAACAAAGTATGTGCTTGAGGGCATGATAGACACTTCACTATTGGTGTCTGACTGCCATGGTAGAGGAGAGTAGCCAGAGTCCTAAAAAAAATGGAACACCAACGCTCCTTCAGTACTTCTGTATACTAGTAAAACTTTTGTTTTCATGGTCTCATTAAAAATTTCTCCTCACTCCTCTTCACGTTTAATTTATTGGCTTTTATTTGAATCAATATGTGACGTTTTTAAATGCTCTAGGATGTCCAGCAGCCTACTAACTGAAAGTCAAATTTAAAAGTTTTAAATGAACAATGAAAAAACTCGAAATCATGGTCCCCCATACGCAAACACAGTGCTCCGAGTTCAGTGTTTAATGTGATGTTGGTAAGTTATCATGTACCACTCTGCTCTCAATATAAGCTTCATCATTCTGCAAGCAATGAGCACTGTGACTTCTCACTCAGAAGTATGGTGAAGGCAGGGTGAGAGTCCTGCCAAGTCCTGCCAGCTGCTGGGAGGAATGCTTATGGGTCTGGAGTCACAGCAAGGGAGAAATGGACCACCTGAAAGGGTTGGTCCCTGGAGGGGAGACACACAGGTCAGAATACATTGATACAGCTTTGAGTGCTGTTCCAAGCACAGCAGTATTCGCTAACGTACTGGATCTCTGAGTAGGTGACTCCCCTTGGCCGTATGACTCCCCCAACAGAAGTGGGCTGCTGTGTGTTTGTGTCTCAGGGTCGGGTGGGGGATAGGGGAGGAACTGGGGACTCTCAAGGACTTACTTGGATGCTTCTTTCCTTGCTTACTTTATTTTGCAAAATGATGTGTGTTCACAGGCATGTACAGTGGTTCCAGCGCTAACCATAATGGTCCCTCACCAGGTATATTGCCGCCTCCTCATGACATCCCTTCAAGACACCATCCACTCGACTCTACCCTTTCCAGTCCACATCACCATCAGTCACCATTGGAGAGTGCCAGGGAAGGGTATGTGTATGAAACATATTTGGCCTCTGTCTGGCAAGATAATGAATGATTAATTGTTTATTTTACTTTGCATGGATGCTGTTCAAATGAAAAACACTGGCTCAAACTAAGCAATTTTGTTTGGTTTAGAATCATAGAATAATTTAGTTTTGAAGGGATCTCAGAATGTCATGTCATCCATCCCTGTACAATGCAGAACAAACTTTGACATTACTATTAGGTTGCTCAGGGCCTTGTCCTTGTCTTCAACAAAACACACTGAGATTTTTTTTTTCTTTATAGAATGCAATTGCATTTAGATTTTTTTTTTTTTTTTTTAATTCTTCCTTGATGACTTCTTGTAGGTTTGGATAAGTGCAGAGAACTTTTCTCAGCTAAAATGAGAAATCTCTCAAAGGGTGAAAATGCAAACTATGACTCACTCAGGAATAAGGCAGTGTTTGCCTTAGTAAGACTTACTTCGTGTCAGAGCAGCAGGCTTTCTCACTTCCTTGCTCTCTGATAAGATTTTCTGTAATACGTCCCTCAGCAGCAGGCATTAACCAGTAAGCTCCTAATCAGGGAAGGGTATATTATCACATTGATTGTGTAGATTGCATTGCTACGGTATGGACTGCATTGCATTGCTACAGTATCTGATCTTTCTAATGCACCATTTGCTCAAGGATCTCATAACATCTTCTCAACAGTAAAGAATCTCTGTAAGCCACAAAATTCTGCTCTAATCTTTTTGCTCAGATTTTTTTGGGTGCCTAGCCTCATGCAAATTAAACATCAAACTTAAGTTTTTCTTCCCAGCACTTTGGACAGGGAGGGGACTCTGATTTTGCTTTACTGATGGGAACTTGGGATATAGAGAGATGAAGAGATTTTTTTCCTAAAAATATGTTGGGGTTCTTTAGCAAATACAGCAATTGAATGGAGAGTTTTTCCATCCTAGTCCAGTGACTGACCCATCCCTTCTTTTATATGGGGAAATGAAAGCCCAGAAAGTTTTTAATTGTATGCTTTAAGCAAAGGGCAGAAGGCAGAGTGTATGTGGCATGGAAGGGGCACGGTACGGAAAATTACACCTGGAATAGTTGAAGAACAATCTGATTGAGGAAATTCAATTAGGAACAAATTACTCCTTTTTTTTTTTTTCTTAATTGTGGAATGAATGCTGTAGCAAGCTTAGCTTCTATACCCTGTTCCTCCTTCAGCCATCTCTTCTGACCTATGCCAGTAGCAGGTACCAGTGCCCCCTCCCAGTGTATGATGCATATCTGCCCATCATAAGAATAGACTTATCCTGTCCCTGTCACATAAGATGCCCAACCCTTCTCCATCCCTGCCCTGCCACCCACATTCCTGACCTTCTATTTCCTGTTGGCAGTCTCATGCCGTGGCAGTGTCATGGCCAACAGGAGGCATTGGGCATGCTGATTTAGATGGAAGTTATACCACATAAATATGAAGTTTTCTGTAGCAGAGTAGGCAGTGAGCGCAAATAGGAGGAGTGGAGACAGACAGTCCAAAGTGAAGGTGATCCACGAGCTGTTCTTTCCCTGCAGAATGGGACTACTTGAGCTTGGGGGAGTAGGATCCCTTCCTCTCACTGCTCCCCAGTGCACTGCTCAGCTGTTTCCTCTTTGAGTTGGTTCCTAGGGGAGTTAAAGCAAAAAATCCCAACGAAGAATGAAATAAAGTAAGGATATACTACGGGAAGGATTTAACAGGCTGTCAGTAAGGTGGATTTGTTTCTAAGGCACTTCACATTCTGGTACTCTTAATAAGAAATGAAAGCAAAGACTTGACCAGAATGAGGGCAACAGACAGTTTTACAATTTGAGGGGTCTGAAGCTCCCAGATGAATTCTTCTTACTGCCCCTCGTGTCTCCATTCCAGAGTACGGCACTTCTCTTTCAGCAGAAACACCATGCTGTGTGAGCTGAGTTTCTTGCTTAGGCCAAAGTTTACATCAGAATTGTCTCTGCTCTTTTCAGTTCTAGTGGAATAGGTATTCTTTCTCAGAGGAGACAACAGTGCTGATTTATTATCTCAGTGCTTATATACCTAAGTAATGTAAAGTCTTTGCAGAAACAACATAGTTACTATCCTGTGACACTCCTCTAAGAGTGAGATGATAACAGATTTCTAATCATGAACCAAGCATCAGGAAATGGAGAGCGGAATGTATTTTTGAATAGTTATTTTAAAATGGGGTATCTAGTTTCATGACGTAATTACTTGGAATTTTTCAGCATTTCAAATACCATTTTCTAAACTCAAAATAATCTGTATTCAGCGCTGTCATACCCAGTCCAAGATCCTTTTGCTGTATTTTAATTGTTTATGCTTACATTATTAATGACTGCTGAAATAAAGCCCATACATGACATTTTAATTGCAAGTACAGAAACTTAGTGTGAACTAATAGTCCTTGCATTTTTTTTAGCACAGTTTTGTTTAAAGCATTCATCCATTTAACTGGGCAAAATCACTTAATAATCTAATGCTTGGAGCCACTGAATTATAGAACTGTTACACCTTTGCCACTTCATAGCAGTATGCCATTACTCATATAAAATATATATGGTTTACAATAGGAAAGAAACACCTAACACTACCTTTCTTCATAGTAACTGCTCCAGCTTTCTGGCACACATATAATGTTTTGCCTCATTTGTCAGCTCTCTCAGCATTCATGTTTAAGTAAATGCAAAGAATTTCTATACTGTGAATCAGTACGATGACAAGACTGGATTGCATAGTTTAAGTCTGTGGAATGAACCAAATGATTATTATCAAGAAATCTAATTACTGAGTCATCAAATATGCAAGATGCCAAAAACTACATGAGGTGGAGTACAAATAGTCTACTCAAGTTTGACATAAGATTCAGAATTTGATTTAAAGGCTTTTTCTTTTTTTTTTTTTTAAAGCCCTATGTTATACCATCCTTTGCCAAAGTCAATACCAAGTGCAGCAGTCAATTTTCCCAAATGGTTTGCTAAGACATTTAAATAGTTTGACAAAATTATCTAATTCACTTGAAAATGTTCTAACAAAATCTGACTTCATTACCAAATGTATTTATACTGGCTTTATACAATATGGAGAGTATTTTTTCAAATTCTGGTATGAAGTATATGCTAGACCAAAAAATTTTACTTATACTGATATTAATTAAACTAAAAGTGTGTGACTGAGAAATATTTTGGCATCCAGAAAGTGGGCTTGTCATGATCCAGGTTTAAATATATATTTATTTTTTATTTCAGGTAGCAAAGGTTTATTTTAGCACTTCTTGTAGCATATGCCATGTATAATGTCTAACTCGGTTTCATTTTGCCCATTGCAAAAATAGTCTATTTTGATTTGTAGCAGAATGAAGATGAAAAACAGCTTGTAGTATTAAATCTTAGGTGAATGTTGCACTTGGCCTTCTTTCTACTATTTTTTTAGCTGTTACTATCTAAGTCATCTAAAAATGTACTTGGTTTCATTTGTAAACTATCTCTGTAAACTCCAGTTTAAAATATTTAGTGTGATAAATTATCAGCTTAAATGAAACTGATATGATTAAAGTTAAGTGTGTTTGAGTGGTGGCACCAAGTTAGGGATTTGCACCAATTTAGCTTAATGACCTAACAAGGTCACTTTGTAGGATCTGAACACGGTCCCTCTATATGTGACTGTGAGGCCCTCTGTCACTTGTGTCGCCCATAACAAACAGCACTTATGTTCTCAAAAGAAGCTGGGGGTACTGACAAATAATAACTTTACTGGGAAGGCGATGTGTCTCCAAGGGAAAGGAAAGTGAAACTATTTTTTTATATTCCTGTGGTAATTTAGGTCATTTCTGCTCTGTAAACACAACAGTAAATGAAGAACTAGTGGGATTAAGACATCTGTGATGTCCATAGGTGATGATTAATGAGAACTCTGAATCCAGTCTTGTGAGCCTTTAATATAAAGGATTAAGTAATCAAGGTTAGAGGAAGGAGCGAGCTTACACAACTCTCTTTTGCCCAGGCTTCTCACCAGCTAACTGCAACCAGTTCAAACCATGTTCCAGACCCCCCTGAAGAGCCACTTACCCATACAAAATCACAAGAAACAGGACTTAAAAACAATCAGGTGAATCAAGTGAAAAGAGACATTTTAATCAAACTGCTTAAACAGCAGAATTTTTGTTTGCTTGCTTCTTAGCACCTGTTAATTCAAATACCACAGAAATACTTAAATGTAAAGAGATCTCTGTTAAAAATTTAGTCTTTCATTTCCCTTTACGTAAAGTAACACAACATACACAGACCTTCCCTTCTTGCTCAACCAGGGAACACCAGATTTGAAAATCCCGATATTTTTAAAATTGAAAATATGCAGGATAAAATCTAGTGTGTTAGATTTTTATTTGTACTACTACCATGTTATACTTCGGCAATAAGAGACTGTAAGCCAGCTCCTACCCACGCTTCAGCCCTGTTACATACCTTGCCAGGACTCTGTCGGGTGCCTCCATTTCAAAGAAGAATCTGGCCCAGCCCCCCTGCCTGTCTCAGTGAGCTGTGGAGCTGGGAGGAAGCAACCTCCACCAAACCCACACCTCTGCTCTGTGGGATTGGTTTTGGCTTCAGCTTTACTGGTAGATGATGATGGCCTACAAAGGGTTTGGTGGGTGCTTGCTCATCAGATGGGACCAGACTCGTTTCACTGTTGTTTGCAAGCAGCTAGTTTTCTGGAGCATGACTGTTTCTGTGAAAAGATTTAAGAAATTGCCCCAAAACCAGTAAAAGAAATGGGGGAGATTCTTTTCAATAGGTAGTGCTATCTCCTTAACTGCCACAATCCATGGCCAGATAGGAAAATACATTTATATACCTAATTCTCATTACTTTGAGTGACAATTAGGTGTCTAAGTACTTGTGTCTAAATTTTATTCATCTTTCAGTTTGTGAGCTCAATAAATATACTGGGAACTGGCATGTTGCTAGAATCTTTGTAGGAAACAAACTTTTACTCTCTAGAAGTACTCTGGAGAACTAAATACCTACACAGTTTTTATAACAGTTTCTAGGACCAAGGAGATACATCATTCATTCATTGTGGATTCCACTGGAGAATACTCTTCATTTATAACAGAATACACAAGTCAGTGTTTTAGTCTTTCTTTCAAAAGCACTAAAACCAATAACAAGAAACAGATATCTCTGACAGCTGAAAACATTTTCAGTGAAGGAACCCAAGAACCCATCATCATTTATCTCAGTGTTACGGATCTGAGCACGCAAAAGGGGCATCGGTACATCTGTCCAAAGAAAGAACAATGTACAGGTGCGGAGCTGAGGTTCATGTAACAAAGAAAATCAGTAATTAAAAGCATCTGGTTTCAAATCCCAAGTCATTTATCTCATTGTAGAAAATGTGATCAGAATTCATTTGTAATCATGTCCAGATAGGCTTATACAGTTTTTTCCCCCCTTAAAGCAAAATTAGCATTAGCATAGGCTTAGTTCAAAAATACATGGTTAAGAATAACTTTGTGCTTGATCATGGGGTAAAATATTGTTTGGCCATCAGCAGAAATAGGTGGGCATGTATTTCATTTGTGTTTCTAAAAGGGCTGGATTGACATTCATTAGAGAGCCTTCATCAGTGCATCTCAAAGTAAGTGTTATGTTACAGAAGAAACACTGTAAGCAAAACTATCTTAGAGTAAGAAATAAGAGTTACAGGAGAAGGTGGGAGGTTAAAGGAATTGGTCAGAGTAACTCAGGAACCATTTAAGATGGATTCAACCGCAGCTCTTCTGCATTGTATTAATGATTTTAGCCATTACTGGTTTTACCTATAGTTAAATTTATGCTTAACATCTGTAAAGCTGATTTTTTTCTTTTTTTTTTTTTTAATTTTGTTTTGCCTTTTAAGTGAAACTTTTGCAGTTACATGTAAACCATATATGCCAAACACAATAATTTATCATGGTATAACAAACGATTAAGTTATCTTAACATCTCCCACTACTCGGTACAGTGCCTTTTAGACTATAAACTTGAAGAAAGCAGGCATCAACTACCTGTACAGGACCTACCTGCACCTGGAAGCATCTTACTGCATATTTGCCAGAAAATAATGACCTTAAATGACTAAAATAAGATAGATCAGTCAAGCATGCAGTACATGCTGGATAATACTAAGTAGACAATATCTGTGTTTGATTGCATGTCTTTATAATTGACTTCCTGGCAATCACTTGAACCTAAGGCAGTGCTCTTTATTTAAATATGTTTTGATATTTCTTTGACGATATTAATACAGATTTTTTTTACTTTTGAAATATATTTTTCTGCTAGATCGTTAGCAAGAGTAAGAAGTTTTCCTTACGTGTAGCGGCTTCCACTGTAGTGATTCATCACTTTCATTTCAAAGGAGATTATTGGACAAACCCTTATAAATAAAGATGTCTTTTAGACTGGCACAGTTCCTGTAATGATTGCTGTGATTAAATGCTCTGCAGAAATTGCATGTATCAGGTTAGAACAATTGTAGAGATATTCATTTAACATAGAAGAAAAGTGTTTGTATATATTTGTGAGTTTGTGTAGGTAATGAAATGCATTACAAAATGCTGAGTTATGTTTTACACCCAACTGAGACTTGCATGTGTATTTGTTAGAAAAGATTGTGAGTATTTCAGTAAATCACTCTGTACCTGAAGAGAAGGCCCACACACAGTCTTTGAGTGTACCAGGAAAGGACTCCTTTGGCTCCTGTGTAATTTTGAACCCAAAGCTGTTTTCATATCACTGTTAATTGGTATTATTAAAAATATTCTAAACCGATTAAATGACCTAAGACCCTTCAGTCACATTAAAGGTCCCGTGGAGAGTGTTCTCCATAATGTTTATGAAACCCCTCTCACTCCTCATAGCTAACTAGCTTATTATACAGGCACTTGTTGACACTGCTCAGAGTGTGGGTGGGTGAAGAGGCAGAACTGGATTAAAGTAATCCAAGGCAGTATTCTGAATGAAAAATAGTATCTTGTATTTATCTAGAAGCAAGGAAAAGGCTGACATTGCCTCAGTCCTACTTTAAAGATGTTACACACGGAGGTATGTCACACACTGCATTAGTAGCAGAGCCCGAGTCTCTTAACAGCAGACAGCTACTCAAGCTGGCCACAAGCACAGAGAGAAAGGAGAAAAACAGAAACACAGTGTCGTATCTTGCAGTCATGGAGCAGAGACCGAGGCCTTGTAAGAAGGGCAGTGTGTCACAGCCCAGTAACTTGTTTGCTCATTGTTTATAGAAAAGGGTAATAAAACGCAATGATGCCCAGCAAGGTGATCCGCAATGAAGGATTTATTATATATCAGGGAGAGGGGGGGAAGAGGAGAAAGGAAGAAAGAGGGAGAGAAGGAAAAGATTCTTTGCATTCCAGAAACGTAGCCAGAGGCACCTGGCAGTGATTAGTGCAAAGGTTCACCAAACTTCAGATAGAGTCCATCTTAAAAAAAAAAAGTAAAAAGAAAAGTGAACGGTATAACTGTTTCCTGAGCACGTGCTGACAGAAATTCCCGTAGGGCAAGACCCAGAACAGAAACACGTGGCAAGAGATTGGGTGCTATCCAGAGACCAGATTAGCAGAGCTTTACACATCATTTTTAATATTACAGGAAGAGATGAAAATCAGTGTTAACTTTTTTTTCCATGAAAAAAAAAATAATCTCCTGGTCCTGGAACTGAAATGGACTTTCTCACAATATAAGTAACTATAATGCTTGGGGGAGAGATTTTATGAATGAAATGGTTGGCATGCTGGATTTTGTGGTAGAACTTGGTTTCATGGAAAATCTCAGTTTTTGTAACTAGCTGCAATACTGTACAAGTCACTTAAAGATAAAAAGTGGAGCTTCGTTGCTTTGTGCTTCTCACTCTGGTGCTTTATTATATACTTGTCTTCATATTAATATCAGTTAAACATAATTCTCAAAGTCAAGATTGTTTGATATGGTGATACGCTATGCATGAGAACTGTATTACAGAATGGTCTTATAAACCAAAATATACAAAAAATTATTTGAGATAAAGGACAGATGTTTTTCAGTCTGGATTTGGTCCTGTTTCCACTGAACTCAATGGGATATGGGTTGAGGTTCTTTGTCTAGCTGAGGAATCTGCCAATCAAGCCATCACATCATAAAAAGAAAAAAAAAACCAGACAGTTTTCATATTGGAAACATCCCTATCTTAGATATTTCTATTTTGCGGTTACACTTCATTCCCACTTATTATTCAAGAATCTTAGTTTGAATTTATTTTCATTATTTTTCAATTTTCAATTCCATTCAATATTTACTGATTAAGTATACTGGGTGTAGTTTTTGGCAGTCAAGAGATGATCAACTAGATCATGAAAAAGCTCATCTCAAACCAGCTCAAAATCTGGCTTTACAATTTCTTACTCTGTGTTAATTTGTCCAGGAACTGCTATTGAACAAAGACTGGCTAAAGCAAAGTGTAAAACTATTTCTTACTCAGGCTAAGTACTGTGGATGAATATAGAAAACAGACATCTTGACAGAAAGCTCAGAAAAATCAATGTTGATATGTATTTATTTTTTGGTTCTTTATGTTGCAATAATATTGGAACAAGACATTTGGTGTGCATTGTGAAAATGCACAAATTCTTGTACACCACTGCCTACTTTGGGAGGCTGAAAGTGGAGGCAGGATAAATAATTCTCAATTTGGTACTTGTAGCCTATTAGATATCTTTTCTGTAGATCACTGCTAGCTCATGGCAAATCTAGATTCCCTCAGATAGGCCTTACAATTTAATATGAACTTTCACCATCCAAAATATATTATTAAAACATGATCACAAGAAAATTTATGTAAAAGTCTTACTGGGATTTCTGTTTGAGATTCCTAAAGGTATGCACTTTATAAAACCAGAGAGAAGACAGATTAATATCTCGTATGTTTTGACTTTTAATTTTCTTTTTTAAAAAATCCTTCTGTTAAGATCCAGATTTCTGAGTGTTTCCACTGATGTGAGTGACAAATGATTTGCAGTAGAGGTGAGGAATTGGCTCGTTGGCTATATCTAACACTTGGTTTAATGACTCTTTGTGGGTAGTATCGTACCTGACTTCAAGAGCTTCCCTTAGGAAGGCTGTGAAGCTGAGTATTTTAAAACAGTGTTTAGCATGCTACAGAAATGTGTGCAGTATCATAGACAAGGTATGTTACCGAGTTAGGATCAGTTCTTCCGATAGTTTTCTGTCAGTTGTATGGATGAAGGTATTACATAAACAAGATTTTTCTGATTAGTCCTTTTACTTAATTGTAAATGCATCCTCAGGCATTGCAATTCCACCTGAAATCATCGGTCCCTCAAGACTAGTATTATGTCTTCAGCGCCATGCTACACATGGTGCTTCAAAGGGAATTTGAAAAAACCCACAATACCTGGTCAATCATACGAAGTTGTATGATGAGTGAACAGAGAGGAGAATTCCTCTCTGACTCCTTGGGCGATCAGTTTACATCCTGAAGCACAAGATTTGATTACCCCTCGCTTAGCATGGAAATGTTGGTTTTGGCCATTAAATTATTCAGTCCCTTTTTAAAAAACTAGGTATTCTGTTTGATTCTGTGATTTCCTGTGGCTATGAATGCCACAGGCCAGGGCATGCTGTGTGAGCAAAATGTTCCTTTTGTTTTAAGCCGACCTGCTTCTCTCTGTGGTGCATGCCCTGTTGCTCCCGTGTCTTGGACAGAGTGGAGAGGAGGCTGGCTCCTCCATTGCACACTTGTAATGTGAAAAACTGCATTTTAAATTCCTTTCTTTCAGTGGCATGCTTCTAGTTTTGGCAGTTTTACTTTGTAAGAAAACCCTGTCTTACTATTGTATCTTCAGCTGCTTTTAACTCCTGTGATAACTTAATGCATCAAAACTGAATACAGCTTTTCTGGTTTTACCACTATGTAATATATGGTCATTAATAAGTAGATTCCTACTGCACCCAACCATATAGTTCCCTTTCCGTTATTATCACTGCTCAAGAAAGTTGCACATTATTCCCACAACACTGCTGTTCCCAAAAGATAGTGTAAGTTCAAAACCAGTCAACACATGCAGGGAACATAGACTCTTTTGGTGCATACCTCTCTGTATGAGGGGTATTGAGAAGCTCCCACTGTTACTAGGTCGGAAGTCACCAAAATGAATCTTCACGAGAAAAAGCTTTCCTACTTGCATCATATATTACATACAGCAAGGGGTTTAGCAATAGCAGTTTCATTGGTAGGCAACTGGAATTCTGGATTCAGAGAGGGGTTGCTAGTAACTTCAGTAGTGTCTGTGGCTAGGAATAAGGTAAATGCATGGTTAACAGGTTACCTTTCACATAAGGGACATACGGTTTCTGATAATGGAGTAGTTAAAGCCTTGCAGTGGGTTAATTTGTTGTTTGAGTTACTAAGTGTTTTACCATCAAGCATCCTTGTAAGACTATATGGACAGTCAGGTTACATCAGCAGTGCAAGCGATCTGTAAGAACTGTTGATTCTTCTCAACTTTGTCACAAGGTTAGGGAGATAGCAAAAAGATTTATGCTCCTGAACAGAAATATTCCGTATAGCCACGAGCCCTCAAATTTAATGAATTAGGGAAGGATAAGGATTTTTTTTACATGTGTGTGAGAGTATTTATTTATATATCTCTCTATATAGCTATATATAGGCACAGATATATATTAAAAGGCCCAAAAAGGACCTGCAAATTTACAGAATTATACAAGTTACAATTAAAGTAAAATATATGGTATATATTTATTAGTAATATCCAAACTAAAGCAAACTGTGGTTGTAGTACAGTATTAACAGGAAATGTCCAGGCTATTAGTTATTGAAACATACACGCCTGAGCTACTGCCTGGGAATTTTTAATGTATCCAGCTGAGTTCCTGGTGTAAGTAGTTTAGTGTTTCTTCTTCCATACAGAAGGCATCCCCTTTTAAGCTCTTTTCTGTTGCTAATGCATTATCTATTTAATTTGTATCAGGAATGATTCCTCCTCTCTTTTCACAACCTGAGTATCACAGCAACCTAGTTAGTAGGCAAATATTCAGGAGAGAATTAAAAACACGGCACTGGGAACTGGACAGTTAGCTGATGAAAAAACTCTCCTTGCGCATGCCAGAGGACATTCACACATCCATACACACACACAAAATAATATTTTAGGGCCCAGCTCGAGCTGTAGGCATTGTGATGAACATTTTAAGAAGACAAATTCCCATGTTGGCCACTTGTGCTAATATAGCCAGATTTTTCTGCTGAGCAAAGCTCTTTTCTAGCTAAAAACTGTGCCTTAACTTATGGGAAATGTATTCAATTCCCTGTTTGGGAGAGACTGAGCAGAAGGTAGTAGATTTTACAGTGACCTGCTCAACTGCATGAAACTCTTTTCATGCAGAGGAGGCAGCGATGGTCAAGTGTTAGACGGCGCTTTCAGGATTTCAGCTCAAGTTCCTGTGCTGCAGTAAGTTACTAGGATACTGGCTGCCCGCAGACAGCTATGTTTGCTGAGCTCCAGCACCGTGACAGCAGTGCCGAGTGGGAGCAGCAAGCTGGCAGCTCTGCGCGGCCGCTCAGCTCACCCGGCTGGAGCAGGGCCCCACACACCTCCGCACCCCTCCTGCCTCGCATGGGGAGTCTCACCTGCTCTTAACCAGCCATTTCAAAGGCACAAACGCTATCACAACTGTTGAGCTCACACACAGGAAAAACAGGAATACAAAGAGTGTGAATGGGGAGAAGCACTGCTTTAAAAATAACAATAAAAACTGTTAAATTCTTCTCACATGGTTAAGATTTAAATAGGCTCTGGGAGTAGTTAAACTGGGTAGGGAAGCTGGGATTTTGAGTATTCCCACAGCTGGACACCTTAAATGTACCATTTTTGTTTGACGTGCAACATACTTGCATAGAATTTAAAAATGCGATTGCTCGACCATCCTAACAAAGCGTTCAACACAGAGCAGCCCGGCAGGCCTCTATGGGGTGCTACATTTCCCAGCAGTAGCCAGGACAAGGCATTTCAAGAGAAGGCAGAGGAAACCCAACACAGGCAGTTGCAGAGTACTCGCTCACCAGAAGTATTTTCCTCCCTCATTCAGAGTGGTTTCTGGCTCATCCAGGCCTTGGAGTTTTTAGCACATCTTTTGTTTCTCTTTAAAATGTGTGTGTGGTCATTACCCATATAAATGTCACTATCTTGATCTCTTTTAGCTATTATCTTTCCAATGAAAACAACTGCAATCTTTTTAATCTCCTTTCAGATAGAAGCATTTGGAGGCTTCTAGTAGCATTTCTGGCATGTCGAGGACAATGTCTCCACGTGTGCCATTGAAGGGGCTGGTGACCATTTTGTAATTTGTGGTTTGCTTTGCTGGCACTGCCTTGCAGCCTCGGAAGAGACCATAGCAGAGGCTTTTCTGCAGGTCCCAGCAGATAAATGTCAGCCCCATCTTCATGCAATAGTTCACCACAGACACGCACTTGAGAGCATTTGCAGAAGATACAAGTGTAGCTGGGCTGCACGACAGCTCATTTCTGTTAAAACTATTTCTCTACTGAGACCTTTGAGGAAAAACTACAGCCACATGGGAGCTGACCTTAGCGTTTAGCTGCTGCTTAGCAAATAAACTCGGTATTTTCCCCCGAGCATTGCTCTTCAGCAGTTCAGACTCCAAAGAGTATTTTCTGTGTCTGACCTGAAGAGGGCAGAGGTGGCCCCTGCATTCCTCGCGTCCCCTTTTAGCATCTCTGCAGCCCCAGGCCTTTACCCTCGGGTAGGCCAAGGGCCATCCCAGCTCTGTTGCTGAGCTCTTTTTAATATGCACTTAAAACAAAAAACAGGTAAGATTTTTTTTCTTTGCACGTTGGCTTTTAAAATTCGACTTTAGTCCTCTGTATTTTACATATTGCTGGTCATCGCTTATTTGGGGGGGGGGGGGGGGGGTTATTTTTCTCACAAAAA
>NW_009205576.1:75393-93014 GCF_000690835.1 Fulmarus glacialis
ATCTTTCTCACAAAAAATTTATTTTCCAGTTTTTACATATTTGCCTTGACAATATCCTTGCCTTCACCCATGTAACAATACTGGCTTAATTCTTTGGTTTAGTTTGGGGATATTCAGAGTCTTTGTGGTTTGTATTATATGCCTTATTTTCCTGCTTTGGGAGATGGAATTATTTCAGCATAGGATGGGCTTTGACTGGTTGATTTATTTAAGCCCCTTTTAATAGAGTGTCACTGTGACAGCTTTTGGCAGTGTTTCTCTGCCTCTCATGTTACATTTGATTAAGCTGTTGTCACCATTAATTCACAGTTCATCTATATTTACCTCTTGAACGCTCCCTGTAATGCTTAGCCCTAAGTCAAGCATAGCCTCGCTCCTTAATCTTAATTGCTCCAAGTTTAATCTTAATTGCTCCAAGAAGCAGTCATGTAAACTGGTGAGGAACTGCTATTGCAAATCATGGTTTGAACGGCTTGTGCAGTGGTAGAGGAGGACACCAGAGAGAGACTCAATTTGGTTTTTAGTTGATTCTTTGTACACCTGCAATGGTTTGTGCTCAATATTTTTTTCCCAGCGAGGTGACATGTATTATAACCTGCAGGGGTATTTTATTTCTACGCCTCAGGACCTGTAGCTGTGAAGTTTCAGCAGGGTGGCTCTCAAACAGACAGGTGGTTTTTCTAGCATGTGAAGGTTCTAGTGCTGCTCAAAGAGCAAAAGCTCCAGAGGCAGCAGACAGTATATAGTGAACTTACGGTCCACACAGCCTGCACATTTGACAGTGTAACATTGGGCTATGGAGCAAAAGGCCATTTGTCACAGGTACCGTAGGAGAGTAGAAGATCCAGGTTCTACCTATTTACTCATTTATAGAGTTAGTTTAATGCAGCTCTAAAAGAGGCTTGTACGTGAATGGCTACGTTTTTGGTCCTGTCTTCAGCACTATGCCATCTTTCTCGCTGTAAATGGCCAAAAGGCAGTTCGTCCCTTCTGGGCCAGCTGCTGTACCTCCCCTTGGTGGGACAGTCCCGTTGTGGCAGGGAGGAAGCACTGAAGTTTCTCTGCTCCACCAGTGGCAGAGGATGCCCGGGGACTTCATGGAAGTGGGTTAGTGAGGTTCTTCCTCAGCTGCTCCAGCTCCTTGTAGGAGTGTTGTGTCAGGGTCTGTTCCCCAAGCAGGGAAACAGACTCTCCTGTGCTGGCCGAGTCCCAGATGTCTGGGGGGAATTTTCCATCTCTCAGGTACAACCACGTCTCAGTCTTACACTGAGCAGTGCCGCCACAAGCAAACACTTACTCAGGCTTTTTCTTTGAAAGGACGGTATCATCTGTTGCAATTAAAGCTGTATTTCTATGTCTAAAAAATCCTACGTGAGGAAGAACTGAAACTAATGCTTTTCTTTGTCTTGGCTGCAACTTGGGTGTAAAGCTTTACCCCGTTACAGCTACGAAGGCACTTAAACAATTTACTTGCATTTACTCACTCTAACTACATTTTCCACTTCTGTTTTCTGGACATGTATCTCAGCTCACGAAATTTTAAATTCAAACTGAGCTGTGTTTAAGTTGCTTACTGAGGAGTGGTGTCATTTTGATCCTGTCATTATGGCTAGTACAGGAAGTCAGTGTAAAGGAACAGAAATCCTTTTCCAACTCCCTTTCCTCCTAATGAATACCTGAAAGCAGCACTGCATTGTTATCTTTTTTTAACAGTATAATTTCTACTGCAAAATAAACGTTTCTATAGTTTGGCCATTATGGAAATAGGGCCCTTCAAGTATTTTATTTTCCCATATTGTGATGTGATATGTGAAGTTTTTCTGTATTTTCTTTTTCTAGGCTTGCTCCCAACATAATCTCTCCACTTGTCAGCCCCCTGAAAGCATTAGTTCCACCTTCCCTATTGCAGAAACATGGCTCTCCATCATCACACAGCCAGTCACCAAATGGGCAGCAATTTTCTGGAATACCAAATAAACCATATTCTCAATTTCAAAACCAGTCTGTACAGCAGGGATCTCAAGGTAACTCTTCCCTCTTTTTTTTCTTTTTTTTTTTTTAAACTTTCCTAATTCCTAGTTGGGGAGAAAGAATTTATTTCTGGTTTTGCATTTTCAGCCAATACTGTCTTATTAAGGGACTGACAGCATTTCAATGGGAACTCCAATTTTTAAAATGGCTTGATATACATACAGAGCAAAATTTTCAGACCAGTTTATGCTGTGATATGTTATCATAATGCGGAAAGCTATATCACAACAGCAGATTTATTGCATTTATTCAGGTTTTTCAGTAGATGGCTACTAGCTATGCACCTCACCTGACTGGTCATCCAGCCTTCTGTCAGCTTCAAGAGTGACCCTGCCAAAGCAAGAGCCATCTAGTCCCAAAATACATGGGCTGAAGCACACCTTGGCAATGTCCTGCTCAGCCCACTGATAGTGATGCGCTAGACATGAGCTTAGACAGAGAAAAAATATTTTGCTATTTATTATTTGGAAGTTTGGGATCTGTATTATTTTATATAATAAATCCAAAGGCACTCTGTACGACTATAGAGTGCCAGTGTGATGTGAGGACAGGAGTGAGAGCAGCTAAGCAGCTGTCCCACTGCTTAATTTAAAACATTTTTTGTTCTGAATTACTCAGCCTTTTTAATCGGGAGCTTATTTACCTATTCCAGAGTTCTGCTGTGGGAACTAATTAATATTTCTGCAATTTTTGAGGTATAAATTAGCAAGAGATATTATTATCACAGATTCTTCCAGTAACAGGAGCTTGCATATTTAAGAAATATGTTATATAATCCAGATGGTATGCTGCTTAAGTGTGGTAAATATTCACAGTAAAGAAGTGTGCAAGACATCTGTCTGGTTGCAAGTATAACCAAGCGTATAAGTTTATACAGGCAGATAACCAGCTTTTTGAAACTCGTTTCACAGCTGTAGTGTCATGTGTATAAGGTCTTTTTTGGCTGGCAAAGTATCACATGTGATCAATTTACCAGTGGGCAAAATAGGAGGTTTGCTTTCTCTCAATATATGCTAAGGCTAGGTCTGAAACCCAGGAGTTGAACACAAACCCAGTGAGTAATACACAGCTGTAATGGGGTTCAGTATCCCAACAGTTCCCTCTGCCCTTCATTCTCTGAGAAGTATTTTTGCTCTTTTAGTCTGAAAAGTTAAAGCGTATTATATTAAATGATTTGTGCTGAAGGAAAAACTAACTCAACCTGATGCTCAACAGATTATTCAATTTAAAAAGATTAACTCTGTAAGGGAAAAGTGGCAGATTTATGATAGCATATAATGATATATGATTATGTTACTATAATGAGCTAAATAACTACAAACCACAAGAGGAAAGTTTAGCAGCTCATTACTATGGCAGAAACAAATGCATAGACAGAACAAGTTTTGAACCACTTAAATAAATTGACTTTATTCCTTAAGAAAACCACATTTCCTTTTGAATGAATTGTTGCTTTCTAAGTGTTATGTCGTGTGGTTTTGAAAAAGCAATAATTTTCCACTTTGGCCAAATGTTGAAGTAGTATTATAAATTCATTATGGAAATGGTCATTCAAAAATCAATTTTGATTAGCAGCCTTTGAAATCAATTGATCTGTAACCTGTACTTAGCTGTACTTGCTCTACATCTTTTTTGCATCTCAGTTCATTAATAGCACATTTTTCTAATGGAATCTGTAGTAATTTGGAAGTTTTGAATTTTTGCCGAAAAAGGAACACTCTGTAAGTCTAGCTGTAGAACTAGGCGTCTGTGTAGAAGCATATAAACGTTGTGGGTCTGGAATTTTTAGAAGACAGCAAGCTTCGTCAAGCTGGTAGCAGAAATATGATAATGAAAGAATAAGCTGACATTATTTATATGTTTAAACCTAGTTGTAGTAAGATCACATGGAAATTATTACATGCTGAAAGAATTTGGCAGGCAATGGAATCCTGTAGTTATTTATACCTGACATGATTTCTTGTCAGAAATTTTATGGAATTTGAAAAGCGGAGATTTATTTGCACATACATGTAAATGACATGACATAACAAGATGGCATTTAATAGGCGTATTCCAATTATTTGCTCATTACATCATTCATTTTGAAGCTGCTTGAAGTTTTCTAGGCTGTGCCTTAGAGAAACAGAGGCAACCGGTGCACTGTGTGAAGTGGCTAACTGCAGCTTTTCTGTCACAAATTATTTCAAAGCAAAATTTTAACTAAATGTTATGTTTGGAACTTGGTTTATTCCTTTATTAACTGTTATATTTCTACATCTACTGTACATAAAACATTTAATAGCGATCATTTAAACTGACAGGACATTTAGTAAATTTTTCACTGGAAAATTAACCTCAGAAAATTTTTGCTTTAAATCAAAACTGAAGGAAAACCTGAAATCCATGTGGAAAAAAAAATATTGGTGAAACACTTGCTGCCAAATTGGTACTACACTTTTGCTCTCCTAGAAGGAGCAGTGATGTTTGCACCAGATGAGCCTTCTTGCTTACTTCATATTTTAACCACTGAAGGGAGGCTTTTTTAAGAACTTGTAAAAAACGCTCCATGTTTAGTTTACTTTCATCAACATATGTGTTTGCTAATTGAACTATTGATTATGGGATTTTAATCATATCTTAATGCCTAATACTTTCTGTTTAAAGCATTTCAAAAAATCTAAAGGAACCACAACTAAATGACATGAAACAAAAGCACCTTTGTTTCATACTGCACATTTAAAAAAAATATAAATGCAATAAAGCTCTGACTTGTATTGCATATGCAAATCAAACATTGTATTGCCTGCAAGCAACAAGTTTCATTTCCTGTGGTTGTGTAAAATGAATGAAACCTTATCTGGCAAGGGCACCCGTTGTTACAAAAGTCCTTGTGGTTGCTTTAACTCACATGGCCTTTCCATCTCTTGTCTAATGACTTTGGTTTTTCAGGAACACTTAGCATTTAAACAAGCTGGCAATTTTCCCTTTTTAATAGTGTAAAAGATGCGTGAGGCTCAGATCGTCTGGAACAGACTGACTGGCCTCTTGAGCCATGCCAGGCTACTAAAGGCCATCAGCAAGAGCCAATCTACCTGGTACCAAAAGAAACTCTCCGATTGTGCCTCTGAAGCAGTGGATGGGAGTATAGAAAGTATATAAAAAGTCATGAAAAAAATCTTACTGACATAGCAACTCACTGATCCTGCAGTCCTTCAACCTGGAGGTGTGCAATTTCAGTCACTCCAAGACTCATTTCCACCTTCCAGCATTGACATTCAGCTGGCAACATTTTCAAATACAGCTGTTAATAGTGCAGGCAAAATTCTTCCTACCCAGGTGTTATTTCATGCCCAGTTTAAGTGCAGGGAACATCACCCAATTCTTCCTATACGTCCTAGTAGTGAGCCTGCAGATCAGGTTCACCAGCTGCAACTGCAGTTCTTCAGTGTTTCAGCTGTAAGGCCAGTGTCCTCCTGAATAGAACACTGCCACAGTCACTCCCCATGAAACCTCAACGCCGTCATGTGAGAGGTTATTCTGAAGATGAGTCATGTAAACACACAGAAGAAAAATACAAGTGCTTGCAGACAGGTCTCCAACCAGGCAATGAACTGGCTTGTGCAGGATCCCTGCATAAGGGATAAAGCAGGCACTGTCTAACTCAGTAATCTTCTCAGTGCTCTTGTCTATGCAGAAGAGCTGTCTTGAGTCTCCACCTCTCTCTCACCTTTTGCAATTGCAAAAGCTATTGGGAGTCTCTGTCTTTCTCCTTCACCTTTCATCCTCAAGGAAGCAGCTACCTGCCTTGTAGTCCACTCCTCCCATAGCCATCCCTCTGCCTTTTTCCACATGCATAGAATGCCTTCCATAAAGCCTCTGTCCCTTTCTTATAAGGTCCCACTGTCTCGTCATTTCTATGAAGCTAATGAAAAAGGAAGTAAGCTTGCATTATACTGCTCAGGTCAGAAGGGTTAAAAGTCCCATTTTTAGTGTCATGGTTTGTTTTACCTGACCAGTGTTCTTGCTGCAACCTTTCCCTTCCTCACTCCATCTTTTTTCTTTAGTTTGCTACCTGCATTATCACATCTGCAAGCACATTAGAACAGGAATGGTGTATTTCTCGGCATTTTCTTTGGGAAGCACTTAGCAGAAATTTGGGCCTGGTGAATACAACAGTGCAGTAACACTAGTGTTCTCCTACATTGTGTCTCTTCATTGGATAGTTCCAGTAACACTTTTTGCACTGCCTTTTCAGATTATCACACAGTGATGCTGAGGGATAGATACTGCAATCCAAAGGAGAATTTGATTGCTTATGGCAGTTCTTTTCCAGACTTCTGAGTCTGAGGCAGTTCTCTGCCTCAGGTATTTTTTCCTGAGCAGCTAGACAGTGTAACTTAAAACACTTCAAAAGAAACGTTTACCCATAGGTCTTGAGAAAACCCTGGATTCGACTAGTTTCAATCCAGTTCTGTCTAAGCCACTGTGCCAGCCCTGTAGATCATAAAGATATTTAATTGATTTAACAAAGGCAAGCCTGGGAGCATGACGAAAGGGCAGCAATTAGAGAGACAGAGAAAATACACGTCATGCCTTCCCTAGAAGTGATGTGTATAGCAGACATTCTGGAAAAGGTTCAGTTTTTTCTCTAGCAATGCATATAAGTGCTCTCTGCACCCAGTTATACCTCATCTGAAGCCAAGTGTCTCATTTTTTTTCATTGCTCATCTCAAAAGGATATATTTTTAGAAGGCTTACAGCAAGCAGTTCATGTTTTGTAAACGGAAAAGTCAGGATAATTATCAAAAGCCAATCGATAAAGCACTGTACCTAAAACCACATAAAAAGATGGCTTTGCTACCTCTCATAAGAGCTCTTTGGTTTTTTGAGCCAGACTATCCAGGCAGTAAATAGAGGTGGCTGTCTATTTATTATGAGGAAGGACATGCATCATTTAATACTCAGCTTTCCAAATTTCTGAGCCGCCTTCTACATAGCAGCAAATGTGAACAGCTTTGGTACAGTGTGCATAGTGTCTTTATCTAATACAGTCATCCATTAGTACTTCACCAATCATGGATATCAACAATTTAGGTACTTTGTGGTGGAGGATCATAGGTTCTCGAGAAATTAATCATCTAATCATTGCAGATTCTGCCAAAACACATATTAAACTGTGAAACTTCAGAGCAAATTTTTCACCACTCGATGAGTTCATTGCATTTCTACTAAAGAATTGCCTCAGCCTTATTTATTACCACCTTAGAAAACATGACCAGAATGAACAGACAGACCCTGAGCTTTGCCTGATACTATCTACTTGGTCAAACTTTGGTAGTAAAGGGAAAATGTAGAAAAAAACAGAAGATCTTTCTTAACAGGAAAAAGCTTATACACTGCATGATTTGTAAGGGACAAATTCCACCCTGTACAGCACCCAGGCGCCATGTGATAGGCACACATACTTCATTTCTAAACAAACAGACCGAATAGCTGCACAACTGGCCCAGCAAGTCAAGTCTTCCACTGGTGAGTGGAGCTCTGCTGATTTCTGTCAGCTGAAGAACTGGTTGTGTCTGTGTTAGACTGAACTACCTGGAGCTTTTGTAGTAGTTCCTTAGGAAATGTTTCAGTCCGAGTAAGACTGAGGGAAGAAAGACAACACCTCCATATTTTTTCTGGCAATTAGAGGAAAATCCTGATGGCACATTCTACTAAACTTTAAGCCTGACTTGGTTGACTTCAGTCGCATATAAAGGAAGGAGCATCATTTCAGAAGGGACTTTCAGAGAAGGTAGGAAAAGGGATAATTGATGTAAATGTGCAATTACTGTGCAATGCATCTGGAATCAGGAAGAGGTTATTGAGGCAGGAGGAAGGAAGAGAATTAAACCAGGCCATGGTTGGTATAAATCTTGTGGCATGCTTTGAGGTCATCCTTATGGGAACAAATAACATTTTCTTTTAGGATGTCGGCACAAACTTGTAAGTTGTAAAATTCCTTCCTCAGCAATTCATTTGTCCTTTACTGTTAAATATCTTCTTTTGTTATGTACAACTCATTCACAACTTCTGCTGGCAAAAACCAAACTGCTGGTCCACTGGTAATACGATACTTGAAAAAAGAGCAGGAGATAAGAAACATAGGGCAATGCAGGTGACAAAAATCAAACATGCCCCAAAAGCAGAATGACCAAGGCAGCCAGAGACCATACAGATTTATCTCAGCACTCTTCAGAAGCGAGAAGAGCCTCTCGCTGAACTCAAAATCTTCACCTGACGTCTATCTGGTGTCAGTCTTGCACCTGTAGTTCAATTGTACTTGCAGACTGTGGCCCCCTCTGTTCACTGAAAGGGGTTTCATTTGAAATAAGAACAGTCTGAGAAAGGAGAGGTTTAAGGTACTCTTAAAGGTATTTCAAATAAATAGCAGTGCATAACGCACACTGGATGGGAAAAGACTTTACTCAATTGAAAACAAAGCAGGGCTATTAATTTAAATATTGCGTTATTGTATTTAAATTAAAAGTAATTCCTTACAGACACATTCCCTTAGGAACCGAGCATCCTGGACCTGATCCAGTGGAGTACTTACTACTTAGCTTTGAACACAAGTGGGCTGTTGACTGCATTCAGCTGATGTATTGCTTGAAATGAAGCACATCCTTGAGATTTTTGCTTGATGGGGATCACAGTCCACAGCACCTTGTGGGACCGAGTCTGATGTAGCTTTTATATTATTACGTCTTATAGAATAGCATGATCATTTTTCCATAGTTAAAACTGAGGAACTAAACCCCCCCCCAATAGTAATGAAATACTGTGACAGAAACGGAGAAATACCATTGCAGTACTGTTAAAATGTGTGTGCAATATCTGTTTTCAGGTTACCAAGGCAGCTTTCACTCAATACAAAACTGTTTCCACTATGGAGACTGCTACAGAACAATGGACCAGTCTGTCACCAGTGATGTGCTAACAGGGGAATCCCATTGCTTTAATCCTCTGAGACAGAATGGCTATCACATACTCAATGCACCTTTAGCTTCAACAGGTAATTTATTCTGCCTATAAAGAATTATCCATATGATATTTTTAGCAGGAGGGAAAAAGAACACATTTTATAGTCAATGTCATTACAAAAATATGTTTGCATAAAAAACTCAGTCACTGAAATTCATTTGCATCTATAAAAATCCCAGGAGGAAAGCAAATTTGTTTTCTTTAATCGTCCTGTATTTGACTGATGGACAAATTCTCCTTTCATTCTGCTGGATGTCATAGGCAACACACACCTTCAGGAGAGCTGACAAACGAGACACTTCTCACATTTGTTGTGTGGGCTATTCATTGTACATCTCTTCAGGTATGCTCAGGCAGGCTTTTATAATCAGATCAAAGTTAGGAAGATAGTTAACACAACTCCAAAGAAAATAGCAGCAGCAGGGATTTCCTGGCCATCTAAGAATACAAGGATGGCTTTCTTTTGCAATACTGATGTTTACAAAATGGAAAGGCGCTGCTTTGATAAATTCAGCTAAAAATATGAGTTAATTTCTTTTTGTTTGGGAGTTCCTTTGTGCTTTTGCACATTCATGGCAATTGTATTTTCCCGTTTAGCTACATATTTGCATAGTGTAAAATTTGCAACAAGTTATTATAGCTAGATTACTATAATACTTCAATATTTAAGTATTCATTTTCATAAAGCATTTTTTTCTACTTTTAAAACCACAATTAAGAATTGACAGAATTACTGAAATCAAACAAAATATGAGTATTGTCAGAGCCATGAAACACTACCATTTACTGCAATCTTTACTTACATATCTCCAAGAAATTTTTCTTCATGTTTGAATTCAGAAGGGCATCTCGGTTAAGGACGATACTGAAAACATATGTTTAAATGCTTTTTGAAATGGGGCCTGAGTCAGACCACAAAATTAGAGTTGACTTTCCTGTTTGTTTTGTATTAAAGGAGTCTCTGTTCAGAGAGAGCGTGCATGCATTTGTCTGGTGTTCCAAACTAGAAAGTGTATGCATCAGTAACGAACACAAGGGAAAAGTTTAAGATGAAGTTTCAACTTCAACTTTGAATTCTTTTGTGTTATTCATAAGTTTGATGTTACTAAAACACTTTTTTTTCATGTTAACATCAAATTTCAAGTTTAGATTGACAGCCTGCAATATTTAAAGAACAGACTAAATAAACTTTCCAAAAGAAATTGTAGGAGCAAAGAATAATACTATGGCAAGACACCAACTTCAACAACAGTTGATTTTTCTGTCTGGGGCTAAACTATTATGAAATGTTCCTGTGTAATATTTTTGTTTTTAGAGTGGTTATTGAGGTATGCAAATACTTAAAAGGCTGAAACATAAATGTATATGAAATATATAAATCTTATCTCATCTTTTTGTGTGTAAAATAGAACCATTCAGGTTTGCAAGATTCATCAAGGCGGTGCATTAATTTTTTTCAGGCTTTTATAGCACCATTAATATTAAATGAGATCTCATCTCACAGGACTGCCAAATGTGACTGGCAAACAGCTGTTCCATGAATCACATTAACAGTCAATAAATTTTTATTTTCTGTTCAGGACTTTGGATAGTTTACTCTATCTGGAATCTAATAATGATTTCTGGGGTGTATGCTTATCTTGGGTTTTGTCCATCTGTGGTTGTGTATCCACCCTGTATACAGGCTCATCAAATAGAAATTAGCATAACATAAATACTCGCAAAACTTACCAAAATACTGGTCACTCCGCTTGGACTGACACAGCACAGGGCAGATAAACAGGCCAAGTTTGTCTTCCAGAGACTGTGGACATACGCTGCATGCCAGACTTCTGCAGACAGCAGAATTTGACTTGTAAACTAACAGTAAATTAATACATCATAGGAAAATGCAGAAATGCGAATAAGTAGAGAATTTGGTCTCAAATAATAAAAACATACCTAATAGTAAAATACCTATAATTAAGTTCTAAGGACTGAACCGACAGTTCTTTCTGAAATCAGGACTGGCTGTGTAAGACTACAGGATCTGTCATTGCTGGTGGTGCGGTGCCGCACAGCCTGGAGGCCTCAGTTAAGCCTGGTGCAGTGCTAGATTCAGCCATATCTAGACACACTTGCCTGCGGAGTTAGGCAGACGGAAGAGATGAGAGAAAGGCTAAAGAGAAGAAGGACTGAGGGGAACTGAGGCACAGAAAAACAGTCATTTCCCAGTGGCTCCACAGAGCTCCTCCGTCAAGCAGAGAATGAAGCCAGGTCCCAGTGCTTTAACCACAAGGATCAGCCATCCACTCATTGACTTGCAGTTCACACGAATGTTATTTGTAAGAGATTTATTTTCTACATTAGGCACCTAGTTTGCAGGCATGTTCTTAACTAGAAGAATCTTGTTCCATGTGTTGCCTCAGCTGACTGAATGCTGATGACAATTATTAAAATTGTGGTAGGTGGGCTCTGTGGACTGGGTGCAGGGGTCAGAACCTTGCACTGAAACTCACACAGACACTTTTCTGAAGGCCCAACCCAAATCAGTGGTACAGGGTAAAACAGAATACATAAGTTGAAGGATGAACATTAGGGGTCAATGTTTCATGCGGTAGTTTGGGGAGGGGATAGTGGGGTGGGTTAAAAAACTGTTGAAGGAGAAGACTTAGGAGGTTGCCCAGCCCCCAGGCAGACAGCAGAGCCATGGGGCAGATAGGAGGGTCTGGTTGGTGTGAGGAGAAGTCCGGGCACAGGGACAGATCCAGAAAGGAGAAGGGCAGGGCAAGGGGTGAACACAGCAGGGGTGAGGTAAGGAAAGAGCTGGACTGCAGTAAGATGAGTATGTGCACGTGAGCCTTGACTGGCCAGTTGCAAAAGTGGGGCATAATAGGAAATTTTCATGTCCTTTGGGGTAGTCAATGAATCTTTTGTTTCGGGCTCCCTGGCACTCCAGCTGCCACAACACCTGGTAGCAGGCAAGCCTGTTCCGTTCCACAGGGATGCACAGCTCAGGGAGGCTTGTAACAGCTGTGGAAGTTTTGCATCATAAAAGAAGGACAGAGAAATTCTTCCCCACCATAGTGGCTTTCTGGTAGCCTGGCAAGCACCAGCCAGGCCAGGTGAGGAGCCAGCAGCGTGGTGGGCTGAGGACAACGTGGTGCACAGCTTCTTCCACACGTCCTGGGATCCTGACCTGACCCAGACATGCTTCCACAGACCTCACTTCTGCAGTATGTGGGGATCCAATAAATGTAGGATCCAGATTTCTTCTGGATCTTAAGAGCATCTGGGAGACACATGGAACATTTTTCCTAAGTGCCATGAAAAGGAAAAACACACAAAACGAGAGGACTGCATCACTTTTAGTGTACACTTACTAGGATCCTTGCCCACTCATTGTTTTGACATCCTATTCAGATAATGACTGTAAAGTCCCAAGGGAGTCAAACTCTGATACTTGCACTTCACTGGCAAATGGGTAGCTTTCCACAGAAATGAATGGGAGCTTCATCTACTATGACACAAAAGCCCATGGAGATTAGTTTGTATATCTCCTGGGTAAGGCTTTGATGGTAAACCCTATTGTCTTTTCATTAACACTGTGCTGCACTGTATAATCCCAGGCCTCAAACTATGCTTCCTTCCTTATATGTACTGTGGTACTAAATCATGTCCATACAACGTGTCACGCTTTCAGGCTATGATGCAATCTCTGAAGCACAGTGCGTATCTGAAGACATGGTCTCCAACGGAACTGATGAAAATGGATTCTTCCAAAACGGCGCCTTTGATCACTGCTTGAATCACATTCCTTCCATCTATACAGATACCTAAGAGCAGTGCTGACCTTGTTTCCTTTATTATACCTATAACTGTGTATGTAATAACAAAGGTGTTGTTCAAGTACTTTTATTTAGTCTGTATCCCTATATGTGCTCATTTAAATAAACACCTCACATTTACCAAACCATTTTATACATGAATAGTCTGTATAAGATAATATTGGAACCTGTTCCTTTGCTGTGGCACTTTGAAATTCATGCTTTAAGGGAACGAGGAGCATTTCAAGCAGCTTGTTTTGTAAGTTCTCTCAGTAAAGTGTAAATGTAAGTTATATAATAAACTTGTAAAGAAGGTTTGGTTTTTTTTCCTGAAAAGTATGTTTCAGTTTGAGAATATTGTTCCCTTTAATCAGTTTTCGTTTAACTCATCAATTCTTCTCTTTTTTTTTTTTCTTTTTTTTTTAACTAAAAGGATTTTTTTAATCACAGACCTCATGTATATAAAGATCTTCATTTTCTCGGCTGGTTTTATATTTTCAGTTTTACAAGAAAGCATTAAAAACTGGAAACAAGTGTGCTGTCATTTCTTAACATCATCCGTCTGCCTGATAAATCCTAATACTACATTCTTAAAATGTTTGAGAGCGATTTAAACAAAGCAGTGACATTTCAGTAACTGTAAAATTAAAGCAGCCCAAGTGTACGTGAAGAAAACCAAGGGGTCTGCAGACTTTCAGTGAAAGGGCCAGAAGCCTTCCAGCGCAGGGCGGCACCATGGGCTGGCTTCCCAGCACTGCCTGCAGGCCCTGCACCAACTCCCAGCCTTCCTGCTGCCCCTGCCATGGTGGGTACATCAGCACCTGCAGCCATCCCAGCAGTGTACAGGAAAATTAAATGCAGCTGTGGCTGGCTTTTTGCCTCCGCAAGTAAATGTACAGCCTCATCCCATGTGAGATCAGTGGCATATTCACACTGCACAAACACTGAGTGGGGGGCAGGTCACCTGATTTCTCCATGCGCGATACCCAGCAGCCACTCTGAACTCTCCACTTCAGGCACATGCTACAGAGAAGAGCAGGACACCTGCGGAGAGCTTTCCTCCATCCAAAGCACTTGTAATCAGTGGCTTCCAGAGGAACAGAGGTCACCTGCAGGTCACTGGGGCCCTGGCCCCACTGGGCTGCATTTCCCAGCCTAGTCGTCATGTTAGCTTTTACGGCTAACATGCATCTTGCAAGGGGACAGGCACTCCCAATGTGTGCCAATGCAGGCATGTTAGATGTGAGCTCCTGAAAATGTCCCATGGTGGTTTGCGAGAACAACAAGGAAAAACAAACTGGAAAAAAAAAAAAAAATTCTCATTTGCAAATCATTGCCAGTTGGGCTCAATAAGGCACCCTAGGAGCAATGCATGGTTTTCTGAAAGGCTTTATTCTGTCTAATACACAAACCCCAACCTCAGGAAATGCTGCTGCATGCAGACCCTGCTGTCCCACAGGTGTGGGTATAGCCTCACGAAGGAAAAAGGCTGGCAGTTTGAGTTAAATGAAGATGTGCTATGTCCCTGGGAAGATTACTTAGAGTTAGCATCAACTTTGCTCTTGTACTATAAATGGAAACAATTGACAATAAATGTCCTGGCTGCCCTTGGCAGTGCCCAGCTGTGACTGGCTGTGCCTTCTGCGCCCGATACCAGAGGGCTTGAGCTTGGCCACAAGGCAGAGCTCTTGTGAAAAGGCCGAAGGACGTTTTTACAGCAGGTCCCAGAGCCAAGTCTGCAAAAGGATACCACGCCCACAGCAATGACAAGCCGTTCCCACACCACCACTTCTGCAGCAGAGGTGCCACACCAGGCACATGGCAGCCCGAGGAGGCTATCCTGTGCCCATCCCAGCCAGGGCTGCACACCTGAAATGCTGCTGATGCCTGAGAAGTTTTTCACCACCAGGCAAATCTTCACAAGCACCATTCACTAAAGGACGCCCAGATTGAGCATCAGTCGATGTCTGGCAAATACCCCTTCATTTACAGCTCAAAGTTATCCATGCTACCAAGGGGCACTACTGAAAAGCTCACATTGGGTTGAAACCGGTCAGTGACTGAGGATGGTACTTTCTTTTTTTCCTGTCTTCTCCCCAAGGAGCTGCTCGGCAGCGGTGTGCTCATGCAGTGCTGTTGAGGACCTTCCCTGATGCCAGGTATGCCAGTGCCAAGCCCCGTCTCTTCAGTTTTCAGGCCTGTAATCCAATTAGCTGCTCCCCAGAAAACAGCCTAAAGCAAAAAGCAGCTGCTGAGAGATTTCTTGCCCCTCCTACCCGCAAAGGATTGACAGAAAAATGTCAAGCACCTGGCTTCAGCAAAATAGCAAGTTCTGCAGGAAGAAAAATGCTAAATTCAGTGGCATGTTAAGAAAATACCACGTTTTGCAGCTGCATAGTCAGAATCCACAGAGCGGGCCCCAAGCTGAATGGGGCGATTCTTTGGCAGCATTTGCAGAAGTGGCATTACTGGGTCCACAGGGCTGTGGTTCCCTTTACGGTCACAAAGTTATACAACCACAATGAATATATATATTTTAAAGCACAATTTGGTGACAACGTGTGAACCCAGCAGTCAAAGTACCGGGGAAAACACAGTAGAAGCATAAACTCAGAGGTCTCCAGTGCCCCAGTCTCTCAGTGTATTTATGTGTCCTTGCAGCCCTACCAGGATATGCCAGCTGTAACTCTTGGCAGTTTCTAGCTTTGGCAAACATCTCGTACGGAATCAGAAGGGTACGGTGAGGGTGTCCCATGCTTGCAGACAAGCCTTGAGTGGCAGCTCTCCTGGGGGACCAAGACCTTGCCTGCACTGCAAGGGTGTTATCCCCAGAGGCCAGTCAACGGCCCGTGGCCAATGGCTCCCTGCCTCTGTCGGGCACTTCGCACAGAGGTGGAGCGGGAGGGAAACCCAGACACAGCAGCAGAGGAAACTGCTGCAAAGAAAAGTGCTGGGGTGGCAGCTAAGAGAGAAAAGAAACAACAAAATGACACTGAAGGGGGACGACCAGCAGTCAGTCACAGCGAAAGGCTTGTACCAACCCGCCCAGAAACGCGGGACACAGCTCAGGTCCAGTCCCAGGACCCGGCAGCCTAGGGGTCTGCTCCTGCATGAGCATCAAGCACCCCGGTGCCACTGCGCCTCTCCTCAGCCACGGCAGCCTCTGCAAACGGGAAAAACCCTGGATGCCATGCCATCACAGCAGCACGTTTAGCACTGCTCTGAGGCTGAGCTGGGCTAACCACAAAATCTACATGGATGCAGCCCTTGTTTCTCCAGGGCCTGGTTGCACCTTGTTAGTGTACGTGAAGGTGTCTCTCTATCCAATTTAGCTTTCTGTCCTCAGGAAATCTGAATGAAACGTAGACATTCAGGAAGTTTTACAGTTAGTCACTACAGAACAAGGTGCATGGGGTTATATGACCCCCTCTTTTATAAACAGTTCCTCAAGATCTCTAGCTCTCAAGGATGCCCAGTCCCAGCTGCAAACCCGTTAATTGTGGCGGCCCTGCCTGGCCCAAGCAGTCCCTGGCAGCACTGACTCATCATTCCTCTCCCAGAATTAAAATGCATAAAGGCTCCAAATTGTGCTTTAAGCTTACACACGTGGCTTTGCTTCTGATCACTGCCACGTTTGGCTTTCTGTCCTGTTGCTTATCTACTCTGATGCATCAGAGTTTTGGGGATTTTTTGTCTCAGACATAAGTGGCCAGAACTCTTCCCTAAAACATTAAACAAGGAGGCAGGTAGCTTAACAACTGCCAAGCAGTAAAAACTCGAGCTTTTGAAGGAGGACTTAGAAAAAACATAGCTAAAGCCCAACAAAGCTGTAATAGCTGAAACAAAAATCAAAATAATTCCTGTGCTTCAATTAGTTGGAGACATTAAAAGGAAATCATGCCTTAAAAAGATGATTAATCTAATTTCCTAAAAATTAAAGAAATCCTTCTAAAAATGACATTTTTTTAGTTAAAAATACAAACCAACCAAACCTAAACATATTTGATCAATTACAAAAATATTTATGTCACAACAACCAGGCTGTTCAAAACCACATAATGATTCACAAAGGTCTGGGAAACTTAAAGCATAGCAGCTGGAGTGATGATTTAATTCCAGAATCTGTGTGAATCAGGTTTTCTGTAAATTAAAAGGATAGATTCAGAGAAATGCAAAGGCACTCGTTTGAGTCTGTACGGTTTGGAAAGTTATCCATAATAAAACCATTAGAATACACAATAGCACAAGTTAATGGTTACTTGTGTGCTTGTGTACTTCATTATTTCCTTTTATTACATGTAAGTAGGGAAGTATCTCATGTAAGCTTTTCCTAAAGACACAAAGAAACCTTTCAATGGAATTTATTGCTTGGCAAGTTTCTCGTTGTGGTGCTGTAAAAACCCCACCAACTAATACGTATAATAACTGGAGTAAGGCTTTATAATAGTAGAAAATTATTACCCTGTGGAATTAAAATGGAACTGCTGGTTCCAGTTGACTGTCAGATACTTTTTCAATCTAGGCAACAGAATTCAAATAATAAATTACAACACTACTTTATAAATAGCTACAAATCATTTCCCCAGTGAACCAAAACCCCATTTACCCCTGTGTGTGTACTCTGTGTGTACACAGGATGCTTTAGGAACAACTGAAATAAGATGACCTTCAGTGGCTGATCAAGCTGGGAGAGAGAAAATGAATTTCAAGTTTACACTGAAGCAGCTAAAGCACTTCTTTGCGCTTTCCACCAGCTGGGATGCAAGCCAAATATTCAGC
>NW_009205576.1:93045-119180 GCF_000690835.1 Fulmarus glacialis
ATCAAGCTCAAGGTTTTCACTGTATAGAAAACTAAAATGCTTGTTCTGTCCCATTTACTAGTTGCAGTACTTCACAAGCTATAGAAGTAATCGTCCTTTCAGTGCTATAGAGGTGCCTTTGCAAGTGAGCAAATGAGATGTACACATGTGGCGTATCATGACAAAATAACACTATTTTAATGCCATAATTCTGATGTGGCAGCATGACACAGGAATTTGCAAGACCAAAGGTTCAGGTCTACAGTAGGAATGGTTATAGCCTGTGGCAGATATCAGATATGCTCCCATGGAAAGAATACAGAGTCAAGGAGTACATTTTCAGATCATATTTTCTAGTTATGTATACACCAAACAGCAGGCATGGCTGCTGCTTGTGGAAAGGCTTCCCTGCTTCTGAGATTGTCCTTTCAACTGCATACATTTTCTAAATGGTAGAAGTCCAAAAAAACAAATTCCAGAGCACATTAAGAGCACCGATTTGATACTGCAATAGATGTCAGTTACGCAAGCAGTGCAAAAAAACCCCAGTTCTTAAAACAACAACCAAGTATGTGAAAATAAACAGTGACTGTAAATTGAATTTAAATTGCATAAGAGTAAAAGATCTCAATGATTTTTGTTATGATCTTATTAAAACCTACACAAGTTTAGTTCAGTTCTCCAGTAATGTATTTGTATTAAATTAGATCATCAGCACAACAGAAGATGAAAAAATAGCCAGCCTGTATCATTTAATTCACTGACAGCAAAAAGCCATTGGAATATTCCCTCCTGAGATAAGCCCTTCTGAGATCTGCAGAGTTACATTAAAAGCTCCTCTCTACTTAAATTTCAAAGCAAATTGCAAACTCCCTTAAACTGCAAACTCCCTTCCAAAGTGATTTGTAAGTCCATGGCCCAGAGTCAGCAGAAAAAGAGTTGTAGATGTCTAGATTGTCAAAGGCTTGCAGGGTTGCATATCCTGGCTCCATGGGCTGTCAGCCACTCATAGCTGCAAGGCCATATCTCTGTCCCCTCGCAGTGTGCCTGGGTGGCAAGCAATGGACCGGAATGTGCTGCTGGACACAGGGATGATACAGAGACATGGGAGGACATGTGAAGACACTGGCCATGGACTGGGCTAGGAAGGGAGTGCATTAAGCTGGTTTATTGGAGGATTAGACCCAACTTTCCATGCTTTCAGGTTTCCTTTGTTTCAGAGGGCAGCGTAACACCACAGGTCCTCAGGGCAATGGCAACCAAGAGAGCCCCAGAGCAGCTCTTCCCCTCCCAGCACCCAAGTTCAGTATGTGGTTCAGACACCAGATTCAGGATTTTCCTCTTACATAACTAAGGGATGGCTTCATTTCACCCTATTCCAGGCATCCATGAGTTGTCAAACCAGCACCCTGGCTTCCTCTCAAGCATTCGGAAGGGAAAGATGCCTCCAAAGGGGAAGTCAGCCTGTCCCAGGAAGGTGTTGAGGAGCCACAATCTCCACTGATGGACATCAACATTCAGGCAACCTAAATCCCTCCCAGCACGTCTTCTCTAACAAGGAAGGCTGAGCCTGCGGTGTGCCAGTGTCCTACATCCTTTCCTAAGCAGCCAGTGCTCCTGTCTGAAACAGAGCATGATCTCACACAGCAATCTGCACCATCTCTCTGAGCAAAACTGAGGACCACTGGTACCAAAAGAAATCCCCCTGAATCAGAGTTTGTCCTGAATATAACTCAAAGCAACATTGCTTAATTGCAACGGGCTGAGGGACAGATTTTTTAAAGGTGTCTGAACACCTGAAAATGAAAAAAGGGCATTAAGTGGGATTTTTCAGAACTGCCTTAATTGCTTAAATTTCATCTCCAGGATTTTATTTCCTTCTGAAAATCCTCTTAGGTGCCTATTTGCATCTTTAGGCACATTCTGCAAATCTGGGCTATATTGCATAATGAGTTTTCTTTCCTATCTCTTGGGGTTGAGAACCGCACATTTGCCTAAGGAATTCTCTGTGGAGCTGAAATCTGTTAGGATTATAAATATAGGCTGAGCTGGGAACAGGCATTGGAAACTGCCATGAAGACCATGTACAGAAAACAGTGATTCTAGTCACACAAGATACCTGATATAGTTGGCAGAAAGGCAAAGCTAAACAAATGCAGGTTTACATTTTACTATTTAAAGAACAAAATATTAACTTGAGTTCCATTAACACCTGTCAGGACTTTGGTACATACTCAAATCCACATTTCTAATTTTACTGCTAAATAATCCCAAACTTGGCAGTTAGAAGGTAAAGCAAAATACCCAAGCTAAACATCTGAAGCAAATTGTAGCTCTCTGGAAGAGCCCTTCTGCTGTATAAATGAAGGTCATATGTATAAATGATTAGAAGCTTAAGGAAATATGTCTTCTGCTTTTCTAAATTGATAACACACACATATTGCATTAATATTCTCACATCAATTATTGGACATGTTCCCTGCTGTAAGAAAAACGGTAATTTTTTTTTTAATAATCCCTTGGAATAATATTCTTACACTAGCACAATTAACCCTTGCCGTGCAGAGAGAAAAGAGGTTGATTTAATAAACTACATCCCAGAAAAGCCATCCTCAATCCCAGAAGATGCCACCACCTGGGTGCACCCTGGTTTTGGGGGACGGTCAACAAGATGCAAAAGTCCTCCTTTCCCTGGTGAGGAAGTGCCAGAGGTGACAAGTCCTGGTGGGGACAGGGCCAGGGGGAGCAACCCAACTATGTTGGCTGTGGTGTTACAGCCATGGCAGCTGCACTGATGGCAAACCTGGAGGCTCTGTTTATCAACAGCAAAATAAACCCAACAAACGTTGTGGAAGACTCCCTAAACACTTACTTTCTCTCTGTAAGGGGCAACTCGTGCTTGGCAGCAGGCGCAGAGCAAGGTCTCACCCCAGCAGTGTGGAGGACCCCCAAGTGCCCAGGCTTTTTTAACAGACAGACTGCCCAGACTCTGCCACAGGACTCACTGCTGAAGTCAGGGAAGGGTCAGGGCAGCCGATGCCGGCGACCGTCACCCCATTGGCTGCCGCTAAATCACAGTTGCCAGGAAGAACTTAATCCTAGGGCTCATAAAAATACTTCTGAAACACATTTTTCCCCCTTCAAAGTGCACCAGATTTCACTAAATACCAAGTATTTTCCATAAATGTTCCCAGGCTAAAATAAACCTGGAGCCATCTATAGGGTCTTCATATGTACAGCTATTGTATACATGTATCCCATTATACCCTGATCGCCCAGTGCATGGCTGGACACCCTCCATTTCAAAGAGACATGGTCTTGGTACGGACATGAGAGAGCCCAGCTCTGGTGCTCCATGCGAGAGGATGGCAGAAGAGTTACCAATTCATCATGGCTGATGCTGAGCACAGCAAGCACAAAAATGCAAACAGTATTTATCACTTCTGACAGATTCCTTTATTTTCTGCTTTGTATTAGCTGACATAAAGTTAAGGCTTTTTTTGTCAGAGACAAAAGTCATTAAAAGGAAGGGGGGGAAAACCAGGAAAATTATTTCCATTGAAAATTATTTCCGTATTTTTATCAAGCATCAGAACTCTGTGACAGATCACAGCTATGTACAAATTACAGTGCCAGTTTCAAATTTTGCAAGACCGTAGCCACAAATGCCATGTTTTCTTGTCCCAGTGGATGGAGGTGTGTGCAGACTTACAGGAAAAGCTACTGGAAATCGCTTGCCTATTGAACATCCCCTTCCCTGCACATTTCCAGTTGATAGCCCTGGACTTTTCTGATATTTCTCTTTTCTCACAAGAGGGAGCTCCGGCTCTGGAATAACGTATGAAAATGTCCTGCCCAGACCCTGCTGCTCTGCTGCCTCTAAAAACACCCATCTCTTGTCCAAGGTCGGGCTTGGTCAAACCCTTGTCCAAGGGCTTCTTTTGAAGTAAAAAACCCATCACCAAGAGCTGGAATCTCAACATGAATTTCAACGATCAAAAAGTTGCCATTGTCATAAAGTTTTCCAGAAATTTTCCAAGCAAATTTGATGGTTTTGAACAGTGCCAGAAAGAGTAGTGATTGTCTAATAATTTTTTTCCTCAAAAATCAGATGGGTGTTATGGCTGAGCAATGAAATCTGATTAGTCAGAAGTAATAAAAGGGCCAAGGAATTAGACAACAAGAACACCAATAATGTCCATTATCGGTATTTTTCTGATGTGAAGACCTCGCAGCAAATCCCAGCTAAAGTAACATTCTGCACAGACTGTTTGCTTAAACCCCCTCTATGAAGGTCCACTCCTGCCTCTTGCTCAGGCTCACGGACACCTCTGCGGCCGGCCATGCCGGGCGCAGGGGAACAAGCACATGAGCACAGGCACCAGTGGCCATGGCCACTGCTTTCCATCATGGCTGAGCGAGGAAAGAGGGAAAAGCTCCTGTCCCTGGGTAAGGTTAAACTGCAGATGCAATTCCCATACACAAGACAGCTGCAAGTCTGCCTGCACTTGGACTGACAGCCATGGAGGGAGCTTTAAAAAAAACAATACCCAGTTTCAAAGCAAAGTTGTGAGCAGCTACCATGGGTTTCAGTGGGAGATATTTGGTAGCTGCAATATTCTGTGTATGGAAGGTCATTCCACACCTTTGCTACACTGGTGCTTAGTGATGATCTGCTACCTCCAACCTAGGCATGTATATACATTATCCAATGGGCACAGCTTTACACTTTATACTGTTGCTTTTCCTCCTCACTTCTTACTGAAGTACGCCGCAAGACCAGCCAATTTTTCCTACATGATTTTTCAGTCTGAACTGCTGTAACCAGAGGATCACGTTAGCACACCTTGAATTTCTGTGCTGATCTCATTATTAACAATATTAACAAAAACGTCCCTTCCCAAAGGGATTCCTATTATTAACACCTCTCCCACTCAGCTCCCCTCCTTCCAGCACAACCCAGGTGGCCCCACACAGTCGCTGCACAGTTTGGGGGCTTAAAAATAAGTTATTGCAACACCCAAAGGCAGAAAGTTTATGTCAGGAACACTTCAGCACCCAGAAAACTGTTGGTCCAAAATCCAAAATCGAGACTGCATGTCCTTGAGCTCCCTCTGCTGACCCCATGATTATTTACATACACAAAACCATGAAGTGCTCTGCTGTCACAGCAATGCCAATAGTACCTCCAATAACCCAGAGATGTTATCCCCAGACTGATACCAGGTGCACAGGGTTCCTCTGGGGCAGGGAGCAGAGGAATGTGCTGGAGGCTCCTATTTTCTAGGGAAACCGACCCAGGATGGGCCCCATATGTGGCTCAGGCAGGGGCAAACGCCCCTCATGAGCCGTAGGAGCAGGCAGCAGTGACTGGGGGAAATGGTTGTGCAGCCTGAGGCTCGGTGCCCTCCTGCAGAGTGCTCTGGATCAGGCCCCAACAACTGGGCATCCCACAGGAACTGCCAGGCAAAGCGGCACATGGCCGGGCTGCAGGGGCAGATCGGTTCCTTCTGATTTACTCTAAACAACAAATTTTTCTTGACAATATAAATCTGGAAGGATTTTCTGAGACCAGCAACCAAAAGAATTTCATATTTGACTAAGCCTAAGGTTAAGAAGGTGTAAAGGCTGTGTGGCAGCTCTACTGTGGGGTTGGCATGGCAATTGCAACAGCCACTTTCCAGGCTTGCGTTTTATCTATTGCATACTGAACTAAGTTGGAGTAATTAAATGCAGTACATATCTGTGACACAGTGTGAACACAAATATAAAAAAGATTAAAAGGCGACTGTGGAAAGCTAGCGTGCTCCTCACATAATTAAAACAAGTTGTTCAAAGGCTGCTGCTTGCCTGCTAGCACAGAGACTCCAGGCAGGTTTACAGGCTGGAAACAACAGTCCTGGTCTCAGATGGCTCTGCCAGAGCCAGCAAGGGCACGCTGGAGTCATGCAGGGTGATATTTGGGTCCTGAGCATCTCTCCACCTTGCCTTCTTTTGCATAACCCCAAGGAATTTTGCAGTCTCAGTCTGCCTCAGTTTCCGTACATGTAAAACGTTACCATGCTTACTCCCAATTTTATAAAATGCTTTTATATCCATGGACTAAGGTTCTAAAATTATCTCATTGCCTTCCTGTTCAGCTCAGCTTTGTTTAATTAAGACTATGATTAACTGTGAGAGGGAATGGGAATTTAGTGTTGGCTAAAGGCTTCTTCCATACAATGATAAAAGTCTGTCTTTAAAAATATCTATTTTGCTCACAGTCTATTGCAAATACTGTATTTAATACAATATGGTTTTTGAAGTACTATTAGCAACACATAAAGCCATGCAATAGATTCCCTCTAATCCTATTTTATTTTTCTAAATATCATATGCTATTTCTATGAAACATTTATTATACAATAAACACAGAATATTTCATTGCAGCAATATTTCCGAATTGACATTAGTATTATACAGTATCAAATACTATGATCAATATAAATATGTTCTTCTATATTATGTCAGAAAAATATTGGTTTAAAGGAACATTCAAAATAATTTTTCTGTTTTTTCCAATAAAACTAATACCCTACTTCCTTTCTCAGATCCATTTTAAACACCCAGCAGATTCCAAGAGTTACAACTTAAACATTTGAAAAATCCAAAAGACAGAATTTGCCATCTCTCTAAACTTAAGAATATAAAAACCACATGTCGACATCTAAATAAAAACTGTCAAATGTTGATCTTTTTGCCAAAGTGGTTCTTTTAGTTATATAAAATCAAAGTATATGAAAAAGGGTAGAGCTCACTTTGGGGAAAAAAAAAGTTCTGCAGCTCTTACCGAGTCACTTTTTTGCCCTCCCAGTTTGAAATTTTGGGGAAAAGTTAAGCTGGCTGATTGCACATGATGAAGCAGCTACCTGAATTAAAGTCAGCTCTGAATTGAAGTTCCAGTGTATTTTAGCCAGAAAAATTCCCCAACCAAGAGATCTTTTTGTTCATATCCCAGCACTTTGCAGCGATGCCCAGGCCTGTTTCCACAACTCACATTGCTGATCTACACTGGCCATCCCCAGCACTGTCTGTGCTTAGCACGTGCCTGCCCCTGGCAACTGCCCTTGCAGCTGCAGGCCCAGGTAGATCTGCAACATTGCCAAACAAACTACACCTTTATTTACTTAATGATGCCATGAAAATTAAAGGAAAACTGGTGAATTCAGACGTGTTATGCAGGCAAATTAATAATTTTCTAGTATGGCTGAAAGTACCTCAAACAATCTTTATTCAGGAATTTTATTGGTGGAAACAACTGCTCCCCAGGAGCAATCAGTAAACCTTCCTGGCCACCTTTGTCGACTTTGTGAGTGGCAGAGCCTGTTGTGTTCGGTCTCCATTTTTTGCTTTTCCAGAGGTGGAAATTCATCTGCAGGCAGTATCAATAGAAAAAGCTGGTGGAGTTCAAGCGCTGCCTGAAACACAGCTACCACCTCTCTGCCATTAAAACCACTGACCTTCATTTTTCTAGCAAGAAGGAGAAAAGAGGCTGAAATGTGCAGGTAGGTGATGGATCTGTATCAGCCAGTCTTTTGCCTCCAGGACTAAATTTCTTTATGCTAACATGCAGTTTCCCATCTTGTAAGCTGGCTCTGACTTGAGCGCACAACGAGTTACAGGAGGCAGCCAAGCATTTCCCTTCCAACCACCATCCTGTGACAGCAGCAGTCAACATTTGCACTGGAATGCAGTATTACAGCAAGAATGGAAAAAAACCCGTCAGGGAACAAAATAGCTTAACTGAAGAAATGTTCCCGATCCATTCACTGCTCCAAAACAACACAACTCTCTCTCTGATCCTCTGCATACCGGGTCCTCCCATGAAACCTTGTTTTAAAATCAGCTGGAGTGGGACACAGAAGTTTAAATGCTGATGTTTTTCCCTTGAACTGTTTAGCAAAATAGTTTACTTTTCAGAAACTGGTGGAGCAGTGATGAGATCAAATGCCGGGGCAAATTATTTTTAGTGAGGGAAGAAATTAAGATTGTGAATGTACCTTACTGCACATGTGCACTTCTATATTTATGTTCCTTTTTGTAGCTGGATGCTACAAAAGTTATGCCTGGCATATGTATCTTAAAATTAAATGCTGCATTATTTCTCCAAAAGAAACCATAATGGTCTTTTGTAAATAATTTTATCTACTCTTCAGCATTTTACTAGTCTTGCTATGTTATACTACAGCATTTATTGTTTTACAAGTGTTAGCGTTCTCTGGTGGGAAATGCTGTAAAAAACATAGAAACTTAAATAATTTTTTTCATCTACTGAATTTATAATAAACATGGGACTCAACAGACAGTTACTCAAGCTGTAAGCCATTTGGTTTGTGTCAGGGGAAACACTGGTTAATCAGGACAGCCTGCTGTTCTGCACTGGCTAAACTAAGGAAAACATACACAAAGTTAAACCTCTTTCACTCTATATATGGGATGTTACAGCTAATGCAGCTTAGCAGATTGCCCAGCGCTCCCCCAAACCTCCTGGCTGATCCTTTAGGGATCATGTCCCAGGAGAACAAGGACGACAAGCCTGGACAAAACCATTCCTCAGCTCCGGGGATTTGCTCCCAAAGTGTCTGCAAGCTCTTTGGAAGTCAGTCCTGCTCTGCACCATCTCGCACTGGCTCTGCCCATGGGGTTTGCCAGGACTCTGTGGGACAGTGCGACATATTTCCCCCAGCTCAGGATGGCCCAGGTTGAACAGTTCACAGCACTGAATGGGCCTCCTAGCACAAAATACTGCTTACAGTCTGATGGAGGTGTACATCGCTGTGTCACAGCTCAATGTCAACAAAATAAGGTTTCACTTTTTCATGTAATTCTAGAGTACTTAAGTCCTAGGTTTTTTTTCTTCCCTGAAAAGTAATAGATATTATAATTTATAAACTGCAGGTACTTCCCCCAGTATTTTTGGCAATTTTGTATGCTGTTCACAGTCAGATGGCCTACTACTGTTATTCCTTCTTTTATTTTCTTTTGTTTCCTCTGGGTTTTTGTTGTTTGGGGGTTGGTGTTGGTTTTTTTTTGCCTTTTCCCTGCACTGTGAAGCCAGCTACAGGCTCCTATTATTGCTTCACCTTTTGGGTATTTTCTGCCCCCAAGGTGCTGGTGGTTTAAGCTCTGGATCAGCAGAAAATTTAGCTCTTTGAAGAGTTCACACACCTTGAACTCTAAAAAATGCCTTTTTGTAGGAGCGTGAGTTTTCTTATTACCACTTTTAAGGCTCACTGTGCCAGAGGGACAGTGTCACAGCAAACAGAAACCAAAAAGGTCACAGCCCATCTCTGCCAGAGTGGAGGATACCAGATACCTGGAGGTACCTGGACATCGTACTTGGGGAGACTCATTAACAATCAGAAAAATATATTTTAATTTTTGGAAGGTTTTTTTTCCTTACTGGATCTTGTCATTAATGCAGTTGGTGAGACATTTGCCTTGCTCAGGGGCAAGGAACAGCGGACCAGGGGCCAGAGGAGGGCTTGTTCCCAAAGCCAGGGCTTCGCGTGCCAGCACAAGCATATGGGGGAGCGGGGGTTCGGATCGAGCGCCTGAGGCACAGCCCCAAGCAAGGATTCATTTTTAATTTGATTCTTTGAAAAAGCTTCATTTCTAGTCACTATGCTGCCACAGGGGGATATATCCCCCCCCCAGCAGCACATATTTGCCAACATTTCATCAACTTCCTTTCTGAAATAGAAACTGTCATTTTTATATGATCTCTCCCAGTATTGTTAATGAATTACCAACACTGATGTGGTATCTGACCAGTTATGGTGCTCATTACTAAAGATTTCAGATCTGATTTTCAACTGCCTGCTTATGTTTATTTAATTAAAATTATGGTTGATTTCAGGGTAATATTTGTTAAATGTTATTTTCCAATTCACTTTTAGATATTTTGCTAATGGAAAACACATGACATTCATGGTGTGCACTACAGCCTTTGCTTATCCCATACAATATACTACATTTACTTCATGTTCATTGTATTTAATATTCATGTGGCCCCTACCTGAAGCAGAAGCAGCATTTTGGAAGGCTAAACACTCTTAATGTGAATAAGCCTCCTCCTCTACAGCAGTGGATTTGAGTGGGTTTGAGTGAAAAATGGGTAGCACTTGCAGAGATTGGTTTTCCCTGTGTAAATTATTATTATTAATAAAAACAATAATTATTAACATAATGAATATTTTAAAAATAAAAAAGCAACTCCGCAGTACTTTCCCATTGGCCCTGGAGGGATTTTGGCACTCTCCTGATGCCATGGGCTGAAGCTCCAGGTCAGTGGTCCCAAGAACATTGGGCAGTGCCCACTTTGCTGGCTGGAGACAGAAGCCGGTCTGCAAGGTAGTTCCCCAGTGTTGTGCAGCTGCATGCACTTCTGATATCCCCCTTTTCTCACACACTAGACGTTCAGTAAGGGAAAGACACAGTAACGCATTAAAACACTGCAGGAAAATAGCTGTAATATTTGTCTGATGATTTAAACATCTGTGATATTGGAAGTTTTCAGTAGTTGTTTCAAATAATTATTTCTCTAGATGTGTACGCACACTCTCTAGGATCACTTTACCCATCACTTCAGATTACCTGGTCATGTCTTTAAACACCCACTTAAAAATAACAGTTAAAGTCAGTAACGCTATTCAAAATAGCATGATCTGCAAAATAGATAACTGTAATGAAACTTATCAGCCACAATAGTTTATTCCTTTCAACTCCACCTCCCCTTTGCAAATAATAGCTTTGCAAGGATAGAAAAACTCTAGCATCTCACATACCTCACACACCTCACTGTATCTGCCCTCTAGTACATTAATCCTTGCTTCTTGCAGAGCTTTGTGCTAATGAGAACCATGGACTAATTACCTTCCAAATTACTGGCACACATCATCAACCAAAAAAATATTAGTACTCCTCTTATTCAGTCTGGCTTGTCTGCAAGCATACACCAAAACAGCACCAAAAGTAAATTTTGAATGGTCATCTCCTGAGAAAAGACAAGATTGGCACTGGGGGTAATGCAAGAGGTAATTAAAGGTAACGCAAGAGAGAAGGTGGAAAAAGGATTACAGAGGCCAAGGGAGTATAACCAGGAACTGATATGTGGGAGTTTATGATGCTAGCTAATAGCTTTCTTTAATGAATATATTACTAGACAACATTTAAACACAACTTAGTGATAGCTGTATGTCAGAAATTATCCTAAAAGCAATTGCTGCAGGTCTAGCAAGTTAATATTAATTTAAGGCCAAAACAATGATACATGAAGGTTTCTAGAGATTTTGTGGAAAGATAAGCAATATTGCTGAAGATATTCTAGTGCTGTGATACTCGTCTAAGTTTCTCCTCACTGGATAGTCTTTGAAACAGTTAGAAAAACAATATGGCAACTTAGAAATGCTGCTGTCAGACCACGCTCCTTCAAACAGAGAAAACAAAAGACACAACTTGAAAAAGGTGAGAGATCCATTTGATACTTTTGTTTGTTTTCACACTGGTTTCTCAAACTGCCTCAGCAATAATCACTAGATTAAGTAAAGCCTTACAAGTGCTAAAACTGGAAGGTATGGAAACCAAAAAGAAAGGGAAGACAGTTTATGTCCTCCAGGCAGAGTTAAATTCTGGCAGATTAAATTGGAGTGAAAACATCTTGTCAATTAATTAGTGCCTTTATTATTTTAACTGACGTTATGCTGCCCAGTGACCTTTTGTTGAACATGACGTACTGAATAAAGCTATAAATACCTCTATAAGTTTTACTTAACAAGATTAAAGCTGAATAACACAACATATGATTGACTCTGCATGCCGGGACTCAGCATCCCAAACTGGCTCACGAGGTAGTTTCCAGTTACACATGGACGTCATCAGTGCCTTCGCAGAACAGTCAGCAAATGATGCTATCAGCAATATTTAATATGGCCACAGTCTTTGCCCCTAGCAGCAAGTTTTTGCATCTATGAGAAGTGATGCAAGTGAGGAAGCAATTCGCAGCCGTACAGACTGTACGGGTGAGGAGGGGATCCTGGGGGCTCACCCTGCAAGTCGTTCCCAGATGCTCCTTGGACTCTGAACAAGTTGAAATGAAAGTTACAGTGAACCTACTGCTATGCAGGTTCAAGAGTGAGGCCCCTGATGATCAATAGTTTTTAAAGAAAAGCGAAGCCCCTCCCTGAAAACCTGGTGGGCAGATTCAGAGGAGAAAATCTAATTTGCTTGATACAAAGCCGCAGAGACCGCTGAGCATCAGTGATTCATGGGGAAAGGAACAGACAGTGCAGGACGTGGAGTGACTGGAAGGAGTGGGATATGCCAGAGGAGTCATCCTAGCAAGGAGCTGCTCTTCATAGGCAGGGGATGCTCAAAGCGATCCACCCTGGTGCAGAAAGGTGAGTGGTAAAGTAAATTGGAGCAACTGGAGGGAGCCATAACAAGCAGAAATGTAGGATCTGAATGGGAATTGTCCAAAACCTAAGTTAACAGAATTGACACTGAGCCATATTGTGCATTACTGTAAGTACAAGAGCTAGATTAGCAGCAAGAAAGATATCCCTACAAAATGGGTATCTGAAGAGCCATCCTGAATGACCGATTCCTGCTTCCCAGTAGAAGTCAGCCTGCAACAGAGGGCTGTGATCTAAGATTGGGGTTTTTTAAAGTTTCTCTAGTTACAATCCAAGTTTTCTTAAGTTTGTTCAGTACGTGCACAAAACGCACCCAACACCACAACCTTCCAGAAAAGAAAAGGCAGGTTCTGCAGGGGATTTTTCAGAATATGACACTCTCCTTCTGTGTTAGTGTTGAACTAATTCCCAGTTTGGTGCTGGGGAAATGGAGCTGCTGGAAAGACAATCTTTCATATAAGAAATACAACGAGAATCTTGACCATTTATTATTTAGCGATTACCTCATGATACTTTAAAAGAAAGAAAGAAGAATTTTAATCCTAAAGTCTTGGCCAGCTTGCATTCTTCCTCACCAAAAGTTTCAACAGAAGTAATTTCTCGTCAGCTGTTGGATGTGTCAGGAGGGGAGAGCAGCCAGCCCCTGGCTGGCAGTGATGCTCCCCTCCCCACGGCAGACGGCAATTTGCCCCATGCTCAGCAGTTTTGTGCCTCTAAAGTGAAATAATTCAGCTGTAAAACTGGTTTAATAAACTGGATAAACCAGGCTTAAGGCTGCACAGACACCAGCAGCTCCAGCAGAGTCACTGGGTGATGACAATGCTGATAACAGGCTAAGAACTGAAAAGGATAGAAGAAAGAGAGATGTATCTGAAAGCCAAAGAGAAACCTCTCAGTAATGTAGGTTCCTTGCTGGCATCAGTTCTCCCTGGGATAAGCAATTTGGATGCAGCCCTGGTGTTTGGAGCCAGGGAAAAACACAAGCCCCCCTGAATGGCGGCAATGCTGTGAGAAGCTTGAGGGGAAAGGTGGGGAAAGAGACAGAGCTGCCTCACAGAGGGAAAAGCCAAAGGGATGAATCCAAAATACAAGGAAATACAGCATCAATTCTCTGACCAAGGCTGGCAACAGGTTACTGTGTGGATGCTACCAAAAGTAGCAAATGAAGTATTTTTCCTTAAAAACAATAAACTGATGAATAACATCAACGAAACCTTACCACCTTCTTCCCAAAGAAAACTCCACAAAAACTACATACGGAACAAAACCCGAGGCGATACCCAGGCTGGCAATGAGTTGCATTAGCTCTCAGCATCCTGCTCTGACCAGATCTGGGCACCGAGTGCTGCCAGATATTCCCCTCCTGTTACTGTGGGATAGTCATAGCCATTTGGGAAGTTTCTCATGTCAGCATAGCCTCATTATTACCCTGGGCACCACACTAGGGCCCGAGGCTCGTCTTGACCTGCACCCCCTTGTTGGTGAGGTCTGGAGATTTGGATAGAGCCTGAGCTAAGGAGCACCACAACCTTCACCCGGACTTTCCCAAGTGCAGAAGATGCTCCAAGCTTTGCCTTCTCTAACAGAAATACATATTAATGATAACCCGTAAAAGACAAATCAAAAAGCTTAAGATAAAATAGTCACCTCACTAAATGGAGTTTTTGCCCCAAGGACAGACTAGGAGAAAACACACCATGTGTCTGATGCCAGCTGCACCATTTAATGCATTACAAGTAAACGCTCAGATGCTGCTCTGACAAGCCTGGTGAAAACATCCACACAGAGTAAACAAGATATTCAAAAGACCAGCTAGGCTCAAAGGCAGGCCAGAAAACTTGGAAAAATTCTCAGTTGTTAAAAAAAATCCAGTTTATAAATCAGGAGAGAGACAGTGCTTTGTCCCTGCAAAGGCTTGCAGTTGTGCTCCGAGTCCAGTCTGAGCTTTGTTGGATATATATGGTATTTTTTAAAATATTTTTTGTATCTACAAGCTTTGGTTCCCATTTGTGTCTAGTTCCAGTTCCTTTCTTCAGTCCTCTGCTGGTTTTGTTCATTTTGCCTATACATTTTTCAGAGCAAAAGGATAGTGTTTTTGCAGCTGTGTCTTAACTGGGTCTTGAATTTTCTCTCACTGCACACTAACACAAATAATAATCCATGATAATGATATACAAGTGCCTTATGGATGATATGTTCCTGGCCAAAGATGAGGAGCAAACCTCCATTTTCAGGGTTCCAGATTTCTTCATAGTACTTGATAACAGTGAGTGATGCAATTTCCTTGCCTTAAATATCCCAGAGGGATAATCTCTAAAAAGCCTACAACTAACTTCACTTTTGACCATTTGAAAGGGGTTTTGGTTTTTTGTTTTGTTTTGTTTTTTTACTGTACCTGATGGAGAGCTGGGCGCATAAGCAGGATGTGCATTAAGGCTGGGCTGCACAGCGATATAAATGAAGTCAGAAGCTCAAAGAAACTGCAGCAGCTTCAGTAAATTCAGTATCTGAGCCCGAGTTCGTTCAGTGTCTGGGTACAGTTGTTACACAAGCAGTCAGTCAAGTGCAAACATTAAGCTGTGAAGTGTCTCACTACTTGCCAGGTCTTCCCATTATGCAAGACTTTGCATTACAGAACATTTAATTACAGTGTTTTGACTAGAACCAGCTTTTTCCTTTCAGCCAAGCAGAAAAGTAACAGAGTAATTAAAAAAGTAATGAAAAGTCAGTAAAAATTCCTTAAGCCAAAGACCCATATTCAGTTGTGATTTCAAAGAGCGTATGTCAAGGAAGACTCCTGCTCACTGTCATTTAGCAGGTTGTTAAAAAGTTTCAAAAATGAAATAAGAGTTAATGAAAGTTAGGAGGTTTTTTCCTTTTGTCTGAATTTTTAACTGTCTTTTCTATTCAGAGCAGATCTGAAAGCACAAACCACAGTCAGAATAGTAACTTACAGAATTTCATCCTGTGGCTTACAAAATCATTTGACGCAGAGAGACATATTGGTTTCAATGGAATAATTTGCACAGTGAGTACATGCAGGTGGCAGAATTCAGGCCCAGAGCTTTGTAATATTGATTACACTTACAGGTAGTTGCTTTGCAGAAAAATCTTCCTAGCAAGTGTGGCTGATATTTCTGTATGCCAGACTCGTTGCATTGAAAAGCAGTGAAGAAAGCTTTCTTTCATGGCATCGAAAGGTGCTGAAAAGATGATGGTAATTTAAACCATCATGACAAAATATATCCAGCATTATGCAGATAGTTATGTGAATTTACTTTTGCTGTCAAAAGCTTGTTTTTAAAATAAGTCTTGACTTAGGATAGTATGTAAAATAACATTTTAGAACACTTTTCATAAAATGCAGTAATCAAAGGCCTATTCCTCATTTGCAGTCGAAGTCCTAGTACTTAAAAACACTAATTTAGTCTACTGTTTCTTTCTTTTATGGGAATTTATAAAATATTACATAGGAGAAACATAGCAATCAGGCTTAGCCCAGAATATAACGGGCTTTTAGATCCTCTAATGAGTTGTGTAAGAACAGTGTACTAAGAAAAGTCAGGCATGTCATACATCTCTCCCTCATTGTAAAACATCGTTCTTAGATTTTACTGCAGCCAAAACAACTTTATCTTTTTAATTAAAAAAAGGGTATCCAATTTCACTAAGCTTATGGGGGAAGAATACATTCTGAGTTCTTGAAATCACACTGCAACACCGGTGAATTAAAAGAGGCAGGAGTGCAGGTATATGGAAGGGACAAGCATGAGTAAAGCTGAGGCTACCCTGCTGCTCACTGGTGCCAACTGATGCTTTCTCACAGATGCAATGGAACCAAATCACCAGAGAGTGGGGAAATAGAGGTGACGGCACCTAACACTGGGACAGACCAAGATTTTAAGTGAGCTGATGAACAAAAGGGAGCACAAGCTAACGAGCTTCACTGAGTCCAACTAAGCCACTTTGCCCTCTACCTGGGGATGTCAGGGCTGCCACGTAATATAGGTCAGCGCCAGAAGACAACCAGCTGAAGTGGCCTGGAGCTTACAGGAGAAATTCAGCTGTGCAGGCACTTGGGTCCAGCCGCAATCTCTGGGCACATCCATTTGTCAGCACTTCCACTAGTTCTGTTTCCCTGAAGGCAGTGGGTTTTCTTGGATCTGGCTCTCACATCACAAAGTCTCTTACATCAAAAATACAACATCTCACCTCCTGGAAAGTAAACACCATTCCACACACCCACTGAGTGCGTGGAGGAGCGTGCTGCATCCTCAGCATACAGCCCCACAGCCCACGCCTGCCATCCACTCCCAGCGCTGAGCACCTCTGAAGCCATGGAGCTGACTTCAGCTTTTACGCATTATCTATAGCACAAAAAGAGGGTCCTCCGTAGCTTTACTCCCACAACACGGCAGAGCTGCCCTAGCTTTAGGTAACAAAGCCACTTCAAGTGTCAAACTGCTTTGCATTCTCACACTTCATGCTAAAAGTGTCTCGACTATTTGGGACATGGAGCAGAGAAGTGACATGAAATAAATATTTAGGATATAAGACTCCAATTCTAGTAGCCACCAAATGAAGAATAATTTCAGTTTATGGTTTTGGGTCTGCTCTTAGAAAATGTGAATTTCTGCCCATTTTGTTATGATTTGTTGTGGGGTTTTTTAAGATTAAGTGATGAATACAGCAGGTCAGAGTCTGAAGATACCCACATACTATTCCAAGTAAATGCTATTTCGGTCAGTCAGACAGCTGCAGTGAACACCTTTTTCTAGCAGGGCTGGCTTCAGACACTGCATACTTGTAACAAGCTAAATCCCACCATTAAGAGGTTTAGCCCAGCTATGATTGTCAAAAGCTGTCTGTCACAAGGCCTGTTCCTCCTGTATTCAGAGAATTAACAATGAAAGTACTTTTCGATGTGCTAAATGAGATTTTGGGACACCTCACAAGAGTTGGCTCAAAAGTGGTACCTCAAGAAACATAAAATGCCAGCAATGTTGACACTGTATGAGAAATTATATGTTCCTTAATATACTGTGTCACTCCATTCAGTTTTATAATTGGCACTGACTGTAGCTGAAATCTGATCCAAAGTATACAGAATTAACTGGCACTTGTTTTGTCCCTCTTAGCATTTTCTAGGCTACAGATCTTTGTAAATATTTACTTGACAGGGTGGCATACTAATTTTTCCCACAAAATACACATGTCCATATCTGTAGTGATTTATTTTTTTTCTGTCAGATGACAGGCTAGCTGTGTACAGCCAGCTTAAGACTGCAAATGATGGGAAACTGCCTTTAGAATTCAAGCAAAGAAAAACCTATATATAAAGATTATTGTACCCTTTGACTTCTGCCAACCTCATTAAAACTATTGAAATTACAGAGGTTATTAGCCAGCCCATACTTGCTCAGCAAAAAGATTTTCAAGGAACCATTGTTCCAGGGAGAAGTACTGTCAGCATTAACTCTGGGGTTGCACCAATTAAACCTCCTATTCAATACCCTCTTTTCCTGCCCTGGGTAGTGGTGTATAATAGTCCTTGTGGGCCTCTCCCCATTATTTTGTCCAATTCCTACTGAAATAATTTAGTCTTTTTAGTCTTGATAGCATTCTGCCACCTAACAGCGTGTACCCTGGGGTCACCTTACTTTTTGCAACTGAGTTGATTTTGTATTTGCTGGCTCCCTGGTGATGAGGATTTTGTATGCCTCTGTTACGTCCATTCCCACATCTCTTTGAGGACTCAAAAGTCCTAATCAGCTTAATCTCTCCTAGCACGGAAACACCTCAATTGTGCTGGCTACCTCTCCCCTCTCTCTGGGTCAGCCTCAAGCCACAGAGAGGAAGAGTGTCTTACTCCCAGGAGCTGCCCTGGCTCTCTCCAGCTCCAGCTCCCTGTGCTTGGGGAAGAGTTGCAAGGACAGGCAATGAAGTGCCAGAAATTCCCATGGATATTGCGGGGATCAGAAGTCAGGACACCACCTCCCCACCCCATCCCTTCCCCCAAACAAATCCACATCTGGACACAAATGACTCAGTAATCCTATTAGAAAACAGCATTTCAGGCCCATGCTGTAGTCCAAGCTCCATCTGCATTCACAGTAATGCAATTCAGGAGTGACCCAGATTTACAGTAGATAAACAGTGATGTAACGCTAGTATGAGAGAAGAATTACATCCTCATATGTATATATACTCACACAAATATACATATATAAAAATAAAACATTTCTTATTTCTTAGAGAACATTGTAAATTCCTCAAATAGCCTCTCAGTAGCAAAATAAAAGCATGCAGCTTGCACTTTTCTGGAACATTAAAATGCCATTTCCTTCTAAGCAGAAGAAATTCAGACTATGGTTGGCTTTACTTTCCCCAGAGCTGGTCAGAGTCATTGCAGAGATTTTCAGAAGTCTTAGAAGCACAGAGCTCTCCCTGGCACACCCACCAGGATCACTGCATGCAGGTTTGTGTTTGGACATTAATTTTAGAACCATTTCCAATGATTTTTTAACTGGGCCTGAGGATGTGCCAAACAAGTGAAACTTATTACAGACTCAAGCTCCTAGCATGAGAATTATTTGAAAGGGGGAAAATCTGCACTGTTTTTCATTTACAAAGAACAGAAACAGCATTTTGGTTTCAGATATTTTCAGGAATTAGAATTATTCCTATATACCTGGCCTCTAAATGATGCTGGTCTTGTTGATGCAAATGACAGTTCTAGTATTTCTTAAGCATCATTTTCTAAGAGAATGTGTGCTTATTTCCTCAACTCTTTCTCATGCAATTATTTGACAGTTAACAATTTCTGGTAGTGCCAGATCTGGCAACATTTTGGAGTGCAGCATGCAATGATGGCCTGAAAGACATGGGCAGCACCCAGGTTGGATTATGTGACACCCAGCATGTATATCAAGCCACATCCAGGACATCTCCCCAGATGTAAAAGGACCGGTGGAAGATTCCTGGGCTGTGCTGAAGGTTCATCTCAGTCCTACACACCCCATGCCATCACTATCTTTTTTTTTTTTTCCTATCATAGTTACTTGGGCTTCTGGGTAATTGGAACAATTAGGGTGATTAATTGCATGTTTGCAATAAAAACAGAAGACCAGGGAGGGTTACATTACAGGCTAAATATTTTCAGAAAACTCTATCAGCTGGTAGACATAACAAATGCGATCAGTCCAATGCAACATGAAGCTGTGCACATTGTGCAAACTGGTTTGCTCTGGAACTCAAATCTCCTTAAAAGAAGCCAAAGTGTTTAAAAAAATAAACTAAGTCAGAGTGCATAGGGGGAAAAGAAATATTGACATGTGAGGCCGCTGTACTTCTAACATAAAGAAACATTGTTTTCTCTGTGGTCCTTTTATTGTCTAAATAGAAAGTGCAAAGCACAGGAGAAAGCACACAACAAGGCGAAGTGCGCAAGTGAAGGTCATTAGCTTTTGCTTGGAAGCAATGAGCTACATTGAAAGGAAAATTAGAAAAGCACACAGTGGAATATCTACAATACTGACACATTCCTTAATGACAGCAAGAAGGCAAACTAACCTGCCTGCCACTACAACTCAAACACCAAGAATTCTGGAGAGGGAGGTTAAACCCAAGAACAGAAGATACATTGAAAGTTTGCTTTGTTGAACCCTTGCTTACAAATCTGGGCTTTCATCTTCTACTCGTCAGTATGCTATTGAAATGCCTAAATACAGCTTTAACGTCTTCCTGGATTTCTTTGCCCTTAAAGCTGTGCCAGTGTATGGCAGAGTGCAAAATTCCCTGTAAGGGAGGGGATATCCTGGATCTTCCACAGCCACGCCAAATATGGCTCATCTATCACAGTGTTGTTATCATGGCCACCATCTTCCTGGCTGTCTTCTAAAGAATATGACAGCTGCCAGTGTTGAATGATAAGCTCAGGTGTCTCTGCAGAAGGGCTGCACGTCTCTGAGCAGGGCTGACAAGACAGGGCATAGCTCCGCACCGAGGCAGGCAGACTTCTGTCAGCTCATGAGCCGCAGCTCTTGCCATCATCAGCACAGAGATGTCTGCCCCACGCTCCACAGACATGCCCTTGGGCAACTCAGTCCAAGCCAATCTTTAACATCAGTGATTCTATAGGATCTGATCTATGATGCTCAGTCTTATCTTCAGCCGAGCCCTTACCAGGCTACTCAGTGAGGTGCACGATAAAATTTCTACATAAATAAAAAGCCAGCTTCTTATATTGCCCACACTACCGCATACTTGCTTGGTTACACGGAGAAAGAAGTGAATAGTGAAAGGTTTTATGTTCCATTTGTATGATTGGAGACTTTGTGCTTTAACACAAGCACCGGGGTCACAGGGCAGGAACACAGTGTTTTCTTTCCAGTCAGCATGAAACTGACATTTATTAGAGGAGTGTTTTCTTCTATTTGTTTTAAGTCTATTACATTTTAACTCAGTTCAACAATGCTGGAAAACCTGACAAAATATTCCAGAGCATTTAATCAACATGAACATAATGGACAAATGTTTGAAATTTAAAGTAAGAGTATATTGCAATGAAAATATGTTCTTTATTCCAGTAGGCCTGTCTTTTTGATTCCAGTCACTGCCAAATGTTTGTGTGTCTGCATTTGGGAAATCTGTGTTAAGCATTTCTCTTTAGTTGAGAAAAGTCTTCTCAATGCTAGTATTTCTTGTGATTAATTATTGAAGAAATTGGCTTTTATTTTTAATTTAACTGCAGAATTTTTGTCAGACTCATTAAACTGCCAAGTTCTTACCTGTTTAAGAGAATAAGTAACATGAATGTGTAAGAGGAGTGGAGGGCAGTGGAAGAGTGCTGTGGTACACACCAGTAGTATTTCTGTATATTCCCTCCAGAAGGGGCCCATATTTTCCATACGTGTTTTCAGGTTTCATCACATTCAAATCAACAAAAAAAAGCAAAATTAAAAGACTGCCTCTTCTGCAGTCAAATGCGTACCTATTATCAATCCCAAACAGGTTAAATGCCAAACTTCTGAATGCGTTTTCCTGCATCCTCCCTTGGAGCCTCACTTACTACACCAGGGCAGGCTTCCTCTAGCTCCTCGTAGCTGCATTAGCCCCAGCCCACACAGTGATTCAGTGCTGCCACCACCTTCTCCGCAATGGGGACATGAAAGAGCTGCTGTGGCAGCTGAGGCCACCAAAAGTCACACCCTTCTGCCAGCACCTGGGTGCAGCCTGACTGGGACCAAGGCTCTTGGAGACGGGAGTTGTGGACACTTTGGCACGGCTCAGTGCTAGCAGGCAGGACTCCAGCCAGGCTGAGAGTTGCTCTATCCTACTTGTCATCCAACCACATTTGTGACTGTTCTGCATTTAGACACCCATCTTCCCTTTTGTTAGCTTTCCTACTGAAGGACAGTATAAACTACATGTTAAAGCTTTGGATTTACTTCCTTCAGCTACAGGTTGTTACTTTTTAACACAAATAGACTTGTTGCTACAGGGGAAGAAGCATCCTTCTCCAGCTTAGACCAAGCTTTGCATTCAAATATCAGGTTTGCTATGGGGATATTAACTTCAGTTTAATCACTGCAGAAAAGGCAAAGAGAGTCACCCTGAGAGCCCATTTCAATGGCTAAGTGACTGTACAATAAAATGAATGTTTCCATTGTCATTTTGGTCACAATCATTATCAAGAGAAAGCATATGCTTATTCCTTTAATATTTCAGCACTTAATTCACCAGTTACACAGAAAAGTATTCTGAAGCCCATGGAGCTCTGACTTCATGTTTAAACCAAGGCCCAAAATTAATATAATCAACAAGCACCAGTTCAGTGAGAACTTCTGCAAGCATTAGAACCGTTCATGAAAATTTGACTATAATGGGTATTTTTTAAAAAATGCAAAGCCATTCTAATTCACTTCTCACTTATTATTCAGTACATTACTCTTACGCATTTACATCTGGTAAAATATTCCTTAACAAGGAATAGAAAGATAGCTAAAAATTCTACTTTTTCTGACACAACTTTTTTGTAAGCTGTAAAATATACAGTAGCTCTGTTTAATGGGTAGTATTCTAAAATAGTGAATAAAATTGGCTACTTGATGTTGCTCACACATACAAGAAAAATGAACCACCTATTGGAAAAGATCTTATTTTCCCAGTCAGGACACTAAAAACAGCCTCTCCAATATGAACTTAATTCTTTTAACACAAGCAGTACCTATTCATACAAGTAGTATTACCTGAGAGTACGGCACTTTGCTGAGAAGACAAAACTTAACTTCTGATGATCCAGAAATTCCCTAGAGAAAGACATCAGTCTGGCCTCTTCATTTCAGTCACTGCTCAGGTTGAACAATTCTATCACTAGTCACTCAAAACCTACAGGTCATCCCCTCTCAAAACAGTTTGCTTATTCTGCTTGCTGAAACTTTGCAGTCCATTGAGGTTGTAGTTTCAAGCTTCTTTACTGCCAGAGAGGGGAGTCCCAGTGAAAGTCTTGCTTTCATGGTAAGTGGTTAATGTTATGCTCAGACTCCAAGTTAAGGAAAACGCTTACATGACAGAAGCTCACGTTAACCAAAGCACTGGAGGCCGCCTCAAAGCATGGTGACTTAGATTTAATCTGCTTCTTGGGCTGATCTAACAAGGAGACCTGCACTGTTGTAATTTGATGGCTTCTCACATAAGATGTAGCTCACTTACACCCAAGTCAGATACTTCAGAACTGCATCAGTTCTCCAACCTGCAGTTCTCCAACTGCATCTGCATTCTCCAAACAGTGACTCAGTCTTGCTCCTACTGAGAAACTGCCCCTTAACATCATCATGCATGTGTGTTTTATGCTTTTAACAAGGATTCTACTGAAAACGATAATTTCTGCTTTGGAATTTTCATTTCAGAATAACACTGCTGGGATATTCTAGCTAAATATCATACACTGTCGTTTGCCACAGATACTTAGTTTTACATTCTGGATCACATGCTGCTTTTCTTCCACGAAACGAACACCTTGTAAGGTTCTGAGCCTGCATTCTGGTCATAGTTCAATGTATAGTTTTATTTGCATTTTTCAGAGCTAGCCTGTGTTTTAGTTGCCTCTGACTGCACATCCCGCTAAAAGGAACTAAACTCACTGGATGAAACACTAGCCCTCAAACACAGTCATTTTCTTTGCATGTTTCTTGTTTCTTAGTCCAATTTATTTCTCTAAACTGTGGCTCTCAATTACTCATATGTAAAAGCATTTATATTTGAGGGGAGAAAGTCTTGTGTCTGGTACGGACAAAGTCAATATTCTAGAACTGTTGTGCTTGAATGTATCAGAAGAAGACAAAATGTAGGAAATCACACTTGAAATGCATTAAGTTGAAAAGTGAACTGTGACCAATCCTAAGTAAGTTTGTGTGACTGCTACAAGGTTCCCATGGGGTCTTTGTAGGCTCTGAGCTAGTGCCATTTCCTCTAGTTCTCCCTGCTGGAGATCCCACTCCATTGTGATACATTCTAGCTCTTTATCTGCAAAGGTTCTTTATTTCCTCATTCTCTCACTCAAGTTTGAAAACAGAATGCCATTTTCCTGGGAGGGAGGTTTATACCCTAGGAGAAAAAAACCCCAAGCACTTCAGAATTATAATCAAGCCTTAATTACAATCTACTGCTCTAGAACACTAGCACAAGAGATACCATGCAAACCAGATCTGTACACAGGCTGTACTTCCACAGGTTTATATTACACAATTTTAACAGCTTTCAGACATCACTTTGCTGCAAACATTTCAAGTCCAAAAAAGGTCTGTAAAACCATTGATCTGACGAAACCAGGTTAAGAAGAGAATTAACTGCCTGACTTTACTCAGTAGGCCTGAGGTCAGGTATTGAACAAAGCCTTCCTGACTCAGCTTCAACTACTATACCACCCTGCTTCATGAATCATCCACTAAGAGCTAGCTTATTTAACATCTAATTAAAAGCTGTATGATTTAAACACTGTAATAATCACTAATCAATTTGACAAGCTTGAGCTTAGAGGGAGAAAAGCTAGAAACTTGGTATAAAAATATCTTTGACCAATCTTTTAAATTTATTTCTTTATATTACTATATAAATATATCTCAGTCTCATGCAGAGAGGTCCTCAAAAACGGGGTCTTAAACTGAAGGTAACACAATATAGGTCAAACTGCACCAACCACCACTGAACATGCTCTAGAGAGAATGAATACCACTGTCTGCCATACTGAAACAAATGGACAGAACTCACAGCGCATTATTCTCTTTCTTATAGTGCCCTTTCTTATAGTACTAGGTCCTTTTAGCAGGCAGATCGAGAGTTGCCTACCCTAAAAGGCAAGTGCCTTCCTTAGCTCCAGTCTATTCTGTGGCACCAAGAGCAGTCATTACCCTCTGAACTATCTATTGCCTGAGACAGACCACATTTCACTTGGATTTCTTCAAAACACCCACCTGCATTTCTTCTAGAGAAATATGCTTACTTGTTTTAGACTTAAAGTAATGGAAAATTCACGCCACCCTGTTGGTAATCTGTTCCACTGGCTAACTGTCTTCTGAAGTTTCACTTTTGAACCTGGAAACTGGTGTAAACAAAGCAAATTAGTTTAGCCAGTAAGAAGCACTGTAAAGACATAAATGGATCTGAAAGAGTCAGATTTCATTTGACCTTGAATCTTCTTAGACTGAAGAAGTTCAACATCAATAAGCACAAGTCTCACAGGGCTAACATTAGGGCTAAATGTACATTATACTAAATTTAAGTCCAAGGAATCCAAAGCCACGAGTAACTGTGTTGAATTACTTTAAAAATAAAGGTATTTTGGCTTAAGTCTTAAATGTTTCCCTTTCCTGTTTTTAAGCTACAGGGTTTTTTTTCTTTCAGACTTTTCAAATAGTAAAAATATTCTGAAAGCAAAAACTTTTTAAATGGGTATCAAATGTAAAGCTACATCAAGTACTGGTAACACACGTTACAGGCTTGATTTATACTGTGAAAGGCAATGCCATATATGCCTTCCAAAACTTGGTTTTAAACTGTAGTTATTATTTACTATATAAGCAGTCAGATAGACACCTTATAATACAAATTTGTCCTTTTCATGCTAGTAAGGACTTAGATATGGTAACTGATGAAAGTTACACATGTAAGTTAAGCTACTACATAGAGATGTCCAATAAGACTGACCTGCTAGCATGCACAAAGCACCCTCAGCTTTTCCTGGCACTAACAGAGCTAAGTGTTTGATGTACCCCCAAGTCTTGCTGTCCAAGAGCTGTGGCAAACTACCATCCTGCCACCATTACCCTCTCGGCACAGGAAAACACTTTTCTTGGAACTTTGTTGGAGGGCTAGCTGTTTGCTCTGTACCGGTGAACAAAGACAAATGCAACAGAAGATAACCTTCTTCATGGACTGTCTTCCCCTTTGCACTACTAAGGCTGTAGTAAGGCACATGCATTACAAACTACAGATCAGCAGCCCAGCCCAGCCCGACCACGAAGCCATCATTTGCACTCTATTCCCCCGCCCATGAAACACACTGAGGCATTTCACATCATGTGTGGCTACTGCAGCAGGAAAACCGCAAGGGAACCGCGACCTCAAACCGAGAGCGTTTGCGTGTTTGATCTATGTAAGTAAATGAACATTTTACTACACCCAGGGATGAGGTGGGGGACCCGA
>NW_009205577.1:0-1631 GCF_000690835.1 Fulmarus glacialis
GCCCCGCTCCCCAGCGCCCTGAAATGGGACGGAGGGAGCGGCCCCGTTCTCACAGTTGTATTGTTCCGAGAAAAGGAATTTTAGGTAATTTCTCTTCACTTTTTCTTTTAATATTCGGATGGGGGGAAAAGATCAAGCGATTTCTGTGCGCGACCCCGTAAGAGAAAGGGCAGAAATTTCCTCCACTCGCGCCAACTCCACTCCGCTGCACTTGGAGAAGAAAACACCTTTTTTTTTTTTTTTTCGTCCCCCCGTTACAGTTTCCAGACGTGAGGCTCTTCCTCCCCTGGTCCTAGTGCTTCCCGCGCACCCAACCAAAAAAACTAACAAAAAAAAAAAAGAGAAAAAATTAGAGATCGAGGTGTAAAAAATATCTGCTGTAAAAAAAACCTGTTGAGTGTTTTTGAAGGGAGCGAAAGACCGGGAACTCCGGAGACCTCGCCCCTCTCCGCTCTCAAGGAACCGGGTTTCAATTTGCTTGTAGCAGCATCAGCCCTTCCCGGTGCGAATCCTAAGGAGAAGTAGGTAAAATCTGCCGCCCGGGACCTCCCTTTCAGCGGAGGGACGGGCGTAAAGGACAGGGGACAGAAGCGATCAAAATATCAACCCCTAAAAAAATAGCTCACGGTTTCCGAGTCTTCCCCGTTCAAAATAGTAAATACGCGAACGAAACGACAAAAATCCGCTTTCCAATAACAGAGCAGATATGTGCATCAGTCTTCTTTTTTTAGAACCGTTTCTCATTATTTTTAGCCACAATAGGACATATTTTTGGACGGTTTAGAAGTTTAATTTGCCCATTTCTCCGTGAATTCGAAATAAAAACTGGAAAACTCCCCCTGCGCCAGACTGGAGAGCGGGAGAGAACGGCTGCTAGTGCCTGAAACCTTAGAAAGCAAACGTGATGTTTTTCATAAAGCAAAGGAAATCAAGAACAGTTTGAGAAATAATTTTTAGGAGGTTGATAGACTTTAAATAAAGTCCGCGACGGTAATTTGCACAGTCACTTCATTAAACCTAAATCCTCGGCGGTGTACCTTTGCTGCTGGGTGAAAATTGATTAGCGGCTATATAATGGCCACGGAATTCCATCTTTACAAGACCCAATTAAGGACAAACTTCACACCTAAAGTATTTTAAACTTGCCAAATCTCCAGCGATATAGCAAAAAAATTAGAAAAGGGAGTTTTTATAGCGTCCCAAAGGTTCAAAACTCAAAGTCGCTGCCCCCGAGTAGCGCAGGAAATAACACAGGGCTGTTGCTTCTGCTGGAGATACTATTGGTACGGGTGTGCTTACAGAGAGGCCCCAAATATTACAGTATGCGCTGGGAAATTATTTGTTGGGTTTGCCTGTGACAACGTGAATCGGTCTAGACCGATTTATCGATCTCTTCGCATAAAACCCCTCAATTTCAGCTCAGGAGGGTCTGAAAGGCTGAAAACCGTTCGCCGCGGGGAACCAAACACCGCCACGGGAAGAGTAAGGCTTCGCTCTCCCTTTCGCAGCTCTTTTCCGTGTAGACGGGTGCCCGAATTTCTCTCCCACGCGTTGGCCACGTCTCGCGGGGATTTTCCCCTCCGTCCCCACCGCGAGTGGCGCTGGGTGCCCGGGGGAGGGGGGTGTCGGCC
>NW_009205578.1:0-24803 GCF_000690835.1 Fulmarus glacialis
CAACCTTAATGATTCTATGATTCTAAGGGGAGAAATGGGGAGTGGGCTTCACAAGCAAAAGTTTCAAGTTTTCAGTGATGGCAGCATATGCAGTGAAAGAAGCGCGACAGTAGTTCTGGGAATCGCACCAGGATCCACAGCGTTGGTGCAAAGCGCTGTAATCAGCAGCTGGTTATTCGGACTGTGCGTTTACCTGATGCAGTGCACAAAGTGATTGCAAAGTAACGTATTCAATCTTGACTTCCCATCAGTATTTAATCAAAACTACAAGCCATCCGCTTTGCTCACCTGTGTATTTATGTATGCCCCAAGCTGTGGTTATGGCTTTAAGCAACCGTCTAACTTTTAAGTGCAGAACTAGTCTTCAAGCTCAGTGCATACAAATCTGCGATGCTTCACTTCAGTTAAACACAAGAGTGTCACCAGAAAAATCTGCGGGTCTATGAATAAGTATTTTTCTGGATTGAGCTTTAGAGCATGCATTGACAGGCTCAGGTATACATCCTGCAAGCTGTAATTCAGTGGGAGTTGATGTCAATGGGACTATTTACATAAGAATTTGTTAGATGAAGCCTCAACAGGTAGTTTAAGTGCTGTAAGCAGTCATTCTCCAATAGCAACACAGATGATGTGATGATTCAATCACTAATTGTTTTTTATTAGATTGTATTCAAATTAAGAATTATGACTAGATTAAAAATACACTTAATTGGTTCTACTCTGTTTACTCCGCTAAATCGCTTTCTTTTCCAACTTCCTATACTAACTCTTCCATCTGACGCAGTTAAGCATCAATCTACCAGAGATGGGGGGCTAATCATGGAAGGAAACTTCTCTCCCAAGTAAAAATGATGGGTTTTATTTATTTAAAAATGGGCATGTTCATTTTGCAACAAACCTAGAAGTTATTCTTCAAGTTTTCATTGAACTGGATATGCTAAAAGCAAAGAATGAATACCATAAAGCCAATCACGCTCTCGCATAAAAATTCTGGCTTGTTTTACACTGTGATCTGTTGAGGCCAGGGGACAATTCCTCAGTGCACTGTTATACCCAACGTGAACCTGATTTGAAATCCTCCTCTCTCACTGCTGCAATAAAGTCAGCAAGGCTGTGGTTATCTGCACCAGTTGAGGTTCTGGCCTACTTACCTTTGTTTTACTGTGTTTAAAAAAAAAAATCTAAATGAAGCTATGGAAACACTCTGGATGAATTCTACAATGGGATTTGGATTAAAATCCCAGGAGTCTTTTGTTTATGAATAAATAATGGCACGGAGCTACATCTGGAATCCAAAATAGGTCTGTTTTTGAAATAAGAAGATTGCTGTATTCTGCGTATTGTTGTATAAAGAAAAGAAAAAGCACCTTAGAGTTGGTCATGTTCAAGTGTGCAAACTTGCTGGCATGGCTTTTGGATGCATTGAGATACTGGGGTTCTCTCCTCAGACTTAGTGTTCTTCCAGATTTTACTCATATCTTCATATATAACGGTATACAGCAGCTGAGTGGTAAAAGGACTGTTTATTTAAAATTATAAATTTGAATGGAGACAGCTCGTTTAGTATGCAGGTTGGCTTATAAAAGAGCATATATGAAAATTATGGCTTCTGGCCAAGGGACCTAGCACAGAAACACATTCATGGATCTGTGTTATGGGGTGATAAAGGGTTGCTATTAAGCCATGTCATCACTCTGTTAATTAAGAAAGAAGTTGATAATTAAGGGTATTTAGCAGGTTTCATCTGAAATTGTTACCTCAAATTCATATCTCAAATGCTTCCAAGGGCTGGAGCTACCATTTCAGCTGCACAAAGCAATTTGCAAGGCTAACAAATAAATATGGTATGCTTCAATTTGCTTTTCTTCTAAGTCCCAAAGAGCAAAAGACTTATTAATCTGTTTAAGCATCCAACTAGTTCCATTTAAAAGCCCACTAGCTTTTTCAGGATACATAGAAATTGGTGGGATAATTCCTTTCAGCATAACAGGCTGGACTAAAATGACAGTGCCTTCCTGATTTCAGGAGAGCTAAGTACGTTGCTATCGGCTAGGAAGTTGTCCATCTTATTTTGAAAGGAAAGGAACCAAAGTCAGAACAAACGTTTGTAGTGTCATAATAGGACTTATTTTGGTATCTAGAGTTAAAGCTCAAATCAGCGTGTAACAATTGGACTTGTGGATATGCAATTGCTGCTTCTTAAGTGGAGGGAGACCTTGCCAGTCTTTTTGTAGGCAAATATTCTCTAATAGTCACTTTCCAAAGGGTAGCATGGTGCCTAGCAAAGCTAAAGGAGGGGGGAAAGCATAAGCAGATTGTTACCTGCACCATTTTAGGGAAGGAATAAATGAGAACGGTACCAAACCTTTTCTTCACCTTCCTTCAGTACCTTTTCCTCTTAATGTTATCATTTCTGCAGCCCTCTCCATGCTCTCTGTGCAGAAGGAGTCTGTTTAGATAATCCTTTAGAGTATCTGGTTTGCTGATGGCTTTCTCACACAACCTTTGTCAAGCAAATATGCATTGACTCTAACTCTGGGAAGGCATTAGCTGTTCTGCAGAGATGGACAGTTTCCTCCATCCTGCTGCTCTCCTCTATCCTGGTCCTGTTCGAATGTCACGCTAACATGGTATATTTTGGTTGTGGTCCTTTTCCTACCCTTCTCAGTCACCAGTAATTTCAGATGCTTCCACTTTTTGGCTGCACGGCCAGAAAACCTTGAAGGAACTACACTTCTGAAAACCCACTTATTTAGAAAAGTAATCTCCCCAAACCAGAATGGCATGACTGTGCTTAAAAACATTGACCTCATGTTTGAGCACATCTGAAAACAACTTCTCCAGATATTTCATATCATTCTCCCAGATAGAGAAGCAATAATTAATTGCACTTCATCAGTAAATATTAATAAAATGATGTTACATGAGGATAAACTGACACAGAAAGATTAAGATTTTTTTCCACCATTAAACAATAGATTAATGGCACAGCTTGGAAAGAATTGCTCATGAAGTCCTGCTTTACTGAACACTTATATGCATAGAGGATGTGAGAGTGTGTTTGTATGCATGTTTGTAAGGTATTATATACAGGGTATATGGGTGATTCATTGCAATTCGCTGTACTGAGTTAATTTCGTGATGCATTCTTAAAACACTGATGAGCTGGTATAGAGGATATGTTGACTGGGAAAAGCTTCCCCACTCTACCTAGTAAGAAGGTTTGTTGTTCATGCCTTAATAGTTTTAATCAATTTTGTGATGCTAGAAGACAAAGTAATTGAATGTTCAGTTTAGTGCATGAGGCTGAATGTGGCTGCAGGCTAAATCTGACCACACAGTGAACCCTCCTCTGTACAAAAAAATAAGCCCCATTGGAGTGGGAAGGAAGGGAAGGGAACCAGCCTCAGCAACAGCCACTAAAGCAGAGGATGCCCTGGGCCAAATGTTCCCTCCTGTGAGGATACCCGAGTCCATCAAAGTCAAACTCCTTCAGTTCTGAAATCCATGGTCTTAGTCTGTGATAAGTGTGGAGGATGAGCAAAGGTGATGCTTCAGGCCAAGAGTATGCACAAGGACAGTGGATGTTAGTATGTCCCTTCTCACCTTCTGTCCAAAGCCAATAAGCACACAACTGACCTTATTCGTTGCTTTCGTGTAGTCTTAGATATCAGCATGAAGTTCTACAATGATTCCATTTTAAATTAAAATAGATTACATTTAAATTACACAGGTTATAGTGAAAGTGGTATAAATTCTTCTGGTGTTGAAAGAGACACATCTGTATAAAAGTACCAGGAAAGTCCACCTGCTTTCAGTGTGCTTATCTGCTAAAATTTTTCTCTGGCAGCTTTTTTTTTTTTTTTTACATTTAAGATTGTATCACGTTCCTAGCCAACATAGTTACACACTGGTGTAAAAATTGTGTGTAGATACCTCAGCATTAAATCCTCTTGTTCGCTATGGCAATGCCTGCTGCTGCACTGTCAAGGAACTTTAGACCAAAAGGACCACCTTGGAGGGGAGCAGACAGGTCTGCACAAAGTGGAGGGTGCTGGGGATTGATTCTCCCTGCCTTGCCCACGCACTGCACGTGGCTCCCTGAGGGCTGAGTGGGAACCAGCTCCCCGGAGGGCACTGGAGCCATGTTTTGGGTGCTGCTCAGCCTACATCCACCCTCCAGCAGCATGTCTCCCCATGAGCCGCAGCCATCGAGACCTCCCCCGGGGTCAGATCTGGCTCCGGGCTTGGTTTAAATGTGACATGGAAATGGTATCGATTTCCCCATGGTCGATACTCGTCACTTAGAACGGCTTTTCTGTGCATCGTATTTAGTGGCATCACTCTGATAGCTTTCCCTCCCGCCTTCCCCACTCGAGAGAGTGGTTGGACCAGATGCATCACTGGGTATTTACTCTGATGAGTTTTGTCCTATAGAAACTCATTTACAAATTCAAAGCTCTAAGGCACTAATCTCTGCTATTCCCTTAATAGATTAAAATTTAAAATAACAAAAAAGAAGAAAGGATGTGAAATGAGAACTGTTCTTACTTTCTTGGAGCAAAATTCAGAGCACATCTCCACCGTCAAATTGGGCTGTATCAAAGAGGCTGGAAAGGTGTCTGTTAAATTTTCTGGAGCTCTAAAACATCCTCGATAGATAACATTCCTCCCTGCAGGGATATGAAATAGGTTTCTCTTGAGAAAACAATGTCCGTAGTATCCTGCCTCTTTCACAAAGAACAATATTAGGTTCAGAAGCTAAAAATAATAACATAAATTTTGTATTCTAAATGCTGTAGAAATAAGAGAAACCATGATATACACTAGAAAAATGTGTTGCAAATCCTGTGGTACTAAAAGGAGCACATGCCTTTAGCTTTGTACTAACCACTGAAAGTAGGGCTGCAGCAAAGAGTTTAAATTAAATTCCACCAGTGGAGGGCATTGCTATTGTTTGCAAGTCCCAGTTTTCTTTTGAAGATGTGCTTTCCCCTGAAAGACTTAAAAGCCCCGATAAAAATCTACAAAGCTTCCCATGATCTGCACCAGAAAAGGAGAGGAATTCAAATGAATCCTGAGAGCCCCCACAGGGACACACCTTCCTGCACATCTGCTCAGTTGCTGAGCTATCCCTCTCCTCTTCCCACTCCTTTTCAGGGCAAGGGAGTTTGCTGCAGGCTTCGAAATCTAAACTAGGCTTTTGTAAGCTGTTCAGGGAGAACAGCTTTCTTCGAGTCTTTAGCTCAGCCTCTGATCTCACCTGCCTCTGTATAAATGCCACAGAGCTTGGCAGAATTGCTCCATTTTTTGCATCACTGCGATTGAAGTCAGGATTTGGCGCAAATACTTGTTACAAGTAGCAATACAATTTTCCCTCCTGCTTAAGAGAGAAATGTCCCCTGACAGAACCAAACAAAAACCCAAAGCTGTTATGGAAACTCACTACCTCAGGTGAGACAATGCATTTGCACAGATGAACTAATGGTAATGAAGAAAATAACATTGTGTGGCTGGCTAGAAAAAGAAAGAAGTCTGCGTGTTGTACGACTCTTCTGTAATTCTTAGGATTTTGAGGGCTTTACAAAAGTGGAAAATGCGTTTACTTTATTGCGGTGTACTAACTTTCTATTGACAGCATTTGCCTAGCATGACTCAATAGGGAGAAAGGTAGATTTGGGAACGAATTTGGGTCTTCTGAGTCCTGGTCCGCACCCACTGGCTACTTTAAACAATACTCACCAGAACTGATGTGGGAAATGTGTTGGATGACAGGAGAGATGCAGTGCAGTTTTGAAGGAAAAATTTGGTTCTGCATGAATTTCCTGCAGAAGGGCCCAGATCCTCCAGCATGAGCCAAGAGCAATCTAAGGAGAAGCTGCTTAAATATTGTTCTAATAACTGTTGAAACCAGTTACTAGAAGGAGTGCTCTATCTTTGGGATCACTCAGGAGATGCGAAAATAAAATAACTCGATGCAAGCTGGGGGGAAATAGGAGTCTCCCTGGGACCAGATCACTGCAAGCATGGCACCAAGGAATAAAGGAGCAGAAGTTTTTTGGCTTCTTGGGATGCTCTTGAAAGACTTCCTACTAAATCTCACACTATAATTCCTGAAACAAAATGTTTATGAACATGTTTAGAGTTGTCGTAGTGTGTCAGGAAGAAAGCTTGAACTGCTCACACTGGCACTCGGGAGGGAGCAGGGTTTGCAGAGAACCCACAGATCACACTAGAAATGTGCTGTATTTACGTCATCTGCCTGCTTTCTGGGGAAGGATGGCTGAATCCTGCCCCAAGGAAAACGGCACTCTGACATAGCGATCCCCGGGCTGCAATAGCTGCAGACTTTGAGCTTCATTGCATTTAACGTGACGTGGGGCACGAGTCCTGCGGCACAGGAGCTGCATGGCTCATGGCACCCAGGGAGCCAGTGTGGGAAGGGGAAGGTGAGGAACGGAGAAGAGAGCCAGCAAACCCCATGTCTAGGAAGGTTTAAATGGAGATGCCACTGGATCTGCTCTGCATAAGGAGAAGCCTTATGTGAGGTCTGTTCTCTATATTGCATAGTGTAAATCACGGATGCTATTACAGTTTCAGAGTTACTTCCCAGTATACTTGTTCATCGTGATTAATACTTCTGTTGGCCCCTCAGCTAGCTTGTGTCAGTGGGATTCTTCAAACAGTCAAATATCAGATATTACTAAAGGCAAACAAAATACAAATCTAGCTCCAGGCTAGACTAATTTGATGACTAACTCATTAATACTTAAGAAAAAATAAATGCCGCCTTGTCCTGTGAAATATGTGTATATATTTTATGCTGAAGATTTAAACAGTGATGCATGTCCCGGGAAACCTGCCAATGTGCCTGTCAACCTGACACTAGCAATTTAGGTCTATGTACCTTTGATATATAATTTATATGTAGCTGGGTGGATTATTGTACAAACCTTGACTTGTCTTTAAGAAGAAATGAAGTACCATCAATATTGGCACAACCTAAGGTCTTGGTGCTTCTTCTCAGCAAATAACATCCGTTAAGGTCTTGTGAGCTTGCCAAAAGTAAAGACTACTCAGCTGTTAGATATTTTATGTGCTTTGTGTTGGCCCAAAGGTTTATCTATTCTATCTCCTGTGGTAGCTAATTGAATGAGAAGTAGAGTAAGTTGTCATCTAAACAACAATCCCAACCACCGCTAGAACAGAAGTCCTTGGAAGAGCAAAACTCTCTTGATTTCATTTTGCTCATTTAGGAGACAGATTGGCGTGCCTTTCTCTCTGGCCTCTACTTATTCTCCTGCTGCAGTCACATGGCACTTACTTTGTTTGGGATCATTTCTGAGCTTAGGGTGGCATTGATACAAGTGCTTTTCTGCCCTTCCATTATAAGGCACCCACTTCCAGGGTTGTTTCTTAAACGCGTGGGGGTTTGTCCCTCTGCAGTGGATGCGAAAGGGAGTAGTTTTTCCTGAGCTGAAATTCTGCTGCCCTTGCAATCGCTCTGCACTGTATTTTGTTTCTTCCCCAGTGACACTAACTTTCTATGTGGCAGCCCTCAGGCAGCTGTGCCAGGCACGTCTTGCTGCTCCGAGGCGGTAAGCAGCGCTGCTATTTTGGGAAGGGAGCCAGGGACCGGACCAGCAGCAAATGGACACTGTGCCCCATGGGCACCTTTGTCCTTTGCTGTTTCAAACTGGTGACAAATGGAGCGAGAGACGAGCAGCGGAGACAGCCCACACGCTCAGCCTGGTTGCGGCACTGCTCCTGGGGAGAGCAGCCGCCTCTCTCCGGTCGCACACCCACTTACGTCGTCTCGCTCCTGCCCGCAGCTCCTCCACTCTGTAGACAGAGAGCCGGTTCACCCCTCCGCAGACGGAGCCCTTTTCCCCCTTGCACTCGCTGTTGCACTCCTCGGGCTTTGAGGCGGTCGCTGGGAGCTTGTTCCCGCAGTAGCACTCTGCTCCGTACGCCAGGCCCGCGTAGGTGTAAGCCCTGCGGGGAACAAAACCAGGCACTGTCGGTACCGGCACCCCATCTATTCCTGAGTTTATATCTAACAAAGGCAGGAGCCTGTCCCCGTGTACGGTGTACGCTTCTGCTGCCTGGCTCCAGAGACGCAGCAGGCCCCGGGGACCAGCGCGGCCTCTTCGAGGCGGGCAGCCACCTCGTACCGCAGGTGACAGCAGGAAGTGGTGGTGGTCAGAGTCCGCCCGGCGCGGCCTGCCTGGGCCCAGGGCAGTCCTCGGGAGGACGAGGTGGGCTTTGCCTCCTGATGTGGGTGTGTGAGCGACAGCCCTGTGATGGCCTCGCTGCTGGGGGTGACGACACCCCGACCCAGAGCTACCATTTCAGGTTTTGATCAGAAATATTTCAGCTTTAGAAATATTTCAGCTGGTTTAAGAGTGACGTGACAGAGAAGCCCCTTTCAGAGGTTCTGTTAACTGGCATTTAAAATTGGGCATTTTGGATCCAGTCAGGCAATTTTCAAATGCTCAAACCAAGGCGACGACGTTGCTCGAACAGCAGGCCCAGAGCTCACTGCCTCTCCTGAGGTGCCCAAGCCATGGTCTGCTTCCCACCACCGCGCTGGCTCCAGGAGTGGTCGCTGCTGGCCGCCAACGCCTCCTACGCTGCGCAAAACCACCGTCCGGTCTCGGTGGCTCGTGGCCAGCCCTTGCAGGGAGGCTGCAGCCTGTGGTTGTGCTGCGCGGACCCTTGGGTCCCCTCTGCAGGGCAAAGCGCTCCCTTGGGCCTCTCACACCAAAGGCAAGCACGCATCGTGCCCACGCAGGGTGCGTGAGGGTCCCTCCGGCCAGACCCCACAGCTGACACCTCTGCTGGCCGCACCAAGCCAGGGCCTGGCTCCGTGTCCTCCAAAAAGTGTCTGATGGGGCCTGATGGTCTGTCTACCTGAGAGGAGAGTACCGTTTCCTTCACCCAAGGGACAGCTCTGTCTGGAGCATTGTTGTGTGTGGAGTGGACTGGGCTGGAACAGGGGGGTCTGAGAGCCAGCAAGACGGGGTCAAGCTGCAGTTTGGGCATGCCTAAAGCGACGGGCTTCATGTGCACTGCGTTGCCCTACGGACCAAAGGAAGCACATTTCACAGGAATAGCTCTAAATTGCATTGTTTCTTCTGCTTTCTCTTGCGCTTGGGAGCAACGGGAAGTCTTTTTCATAAATAGTTTCTTATAGTCCTGCCCCAGGTACTAGTGATCATCCCTGGTCTGCACCCTGCCTTGGCTGACCACAGCAGGCAGGGCGGTGGCAGGAGCTGCGCCTGCCTATTCCCTGATGACCGGCAGCTCCCCGGGCTGCGCTGGGAATGGCCGCGCTCCCTACCGCGTGCCAGGTCGTCTTGCTCTCCCTTGGTTCTGGTGCTAGTTTGTTCATAGTTTTTTTTAATATTTTAGATCAAAGATTTTGGCTAGAGGGCGATATCTAACACAGATTATCTAACAAAACAGTAATTTTTGACCAGGACAACACAAAATATATTGTAAGTAGCCATGCTGTAATAAAGAGGATAGGCAGCAGTGAAATAGTCTGCTTTAAGCAAGGTAGCAGAGCTATGCCATGCCTGAAGGTATGAGATAATCACGGTTTTCACAGATGCTGTATGTTTAACATATGCATGCTTTTCCATTTCAAGTTCAGTTCCACTTATTGTCAGAAAAGAGAAAACTTGCAGCGAAAAAATACCACTCACCTCTCAGCACAAGCTTCCTGACAGTGAGATACTGTCATTTTTCTTAAGTCGTAAAACACAGCTCCCTTCAGCGTCCTCTCCCTTGAATCATCACTGAAGCATCCCATGTAGGTGCCTGTATGCATGCAAGACCAGAGTTAGGCAGCATGCACGGGATGGAGATGGGGAAAAGGGAAAAAAACATCCAGCGGCGATTCAGCGCCCTAAGTTGCAAGCAGGGCTGTGTTCAATCAAGTCTCAACCTGTCTGGGGTCCTGCCTGCTCTGCAGACCTGTCTGCTGGTGCCGAACATTTGTAGGTGCTATTGAAGGGCTAAACTCAAACGTCCAATGGAAATGAACAGAAGGGAAATTAGATTTTTCCCTCACCCAGGTTACTTTAAGCAGGCCTGCCTTTGCAGACCGAGTCTGCGACCACCCTGAAGCCACAGTTCCTGCAGGCGGCTGCTGCCTGCTCGACTCCCTCCCTTTGGTGACAAAGCATGGAGAATTTCTCAAGTAAAGGAGAAGGTAGTCTTCAAAATGGTATAAACTTTGAGAAATCTTGTTGGATTTCTCCCAAGTTTTCTTGAAAATCTCTAGTTGAGAATAAGATGGTGCAAGAGAAATATTAAGAAAATCAATTTTCTTTGGGTACACAGAGTTATATTAAAGCTATAATGGAAAGATAACTTCAGTCTTAACTAGGCAGCACTGTCTAGCTATCGCATTGAACTATCTCTTTTTCTCCAGTGCAAATGAGTCTTTTAAAGTACGTCTTGCTTTACTTAGCATATGAAAGATAAATATTTCTCTTAGACTGCATCCTATGTTAAGCCTCTTTTTTGTGGTCACGAACAAAATACTATAAAAATCCAGCCCATGTTTTAATATATGATTGGAAAGATGATGTAGAGACCCACTATTATACAACAATTGTGTGTATATAAGTACATTTTATCATTAAAATATGAAGGAAAAAAGGAAATTTGATTTTAGAAGTAGCAGTATTGAGATGATAACACAGGGAAATTAAATAACATGAGCTGTGGATAGGAAGAGAATATATGATGAAAAATGAACCTAAAAAGCATTATATTAACAGTAAAATAATCCACAAGAAAAAGAAAGTTCAGGCCACTCTAACAGAGATTTTGGAGCTAGGAATAATAAATCAAATATTTAAATATTACAAACACAACAGCAGTTTCAAAGACCTGCACATTAGTAATTTGCAAACATGCAATTAGAAAATTCACAAGCTGTGAATATACACCCACAGCACGCTGTTAACAAGATGGGAGTCACACACGTGCAATGAGGATGTTCTGCATTTTACTGAAGACTTTTGATTTGGGTACTTTGATTCAAACCAGTAGCAGCAGAAAACTCAGTGTGGGGGGCCGAAGAGCCCGAGTTGAGAGGCTCGGGCAGGGCAGCCGAGACGGGCGGTGTCTGCCCTCCTCCCTGCGTCCCTCCCATGCCGCCGCCAGCCCGGCACCAATATCTCATTCACATCCTCCTATGAATGAGTCACGGAGAGACTCCCCAGCCTTAGAGCCAAACGTCACGTCACATCAGCAACCCAGTCCCTGTCACCTCTGCATCCTGTGCAATGGCATAACCAGGCCAGGGGAAACAGTATGAAAAACCCCATCTGCTGGAAGCGTTCATAACAGAACATTTTCATTTTTTACCTCACAAATTCCTGTTTTCATTTGTTGCAGTAATAGTATTTGCCAGTCTCCCTGGCAGGACAAGATGTGGTCCCTGCCCTGAGCCACTTGCAATGTAAGCAGGCAAGATAGCTTGATGTGGAAAAGGAAAACAAAAAAGGACTTGAATTTTCTCACCCAAGGCCGTGTGATCCTGGGTGGACAGAGAGCAAAGCAAAGCGAGCCGGGAGGCGTTCACAATATGCTGGAGCAGATGCCATGGTTTTTGTCTCAGGTTAAGGGTCTGCCCCGGGAAGCCCAGAGGACTGTCTTGCAATGCCTTTGCATGAGCAGGGGCAGAGTGGCCGTGCCGCATGGGGAAGCATGGGCGTTACTAGGATGGCACTGATGAGGAATGCACAAATACAGCCTCCGCGGTAAGGCGATGTGCCGCTTTACTGAGCGGGAACCACAGGCCAACGCTGAAACTTTAACAAGCATTATAACCACGGAGGAATTCATTATATCTTGGAAGGAATCCATAATGAAATAACAAGCCTGTAAGTTTACTAGGAGAAGTGGGGGTGGGGGGGAGATAACATGCTCTACATAGATAGTTAAATTTTTAATTGATAATAATTTCCAAAGGCATTCCAATGCTTGTTAACAATACTGTTATTAATAACGTCACTTCAGGTTCAGTCAGATATTCAAATGATGCATATTTGAATCAACATAATTCAGTGGGATGTAGCAATAAATAGTCATTCTGACTCCTCTCAGTCAGCAGTTAGAACTTGAGCAAAGCACTAGCTTAATGGCTGATACCTGCACTAGCCTTAATTAACTTTATGGATAATTTTTAAAATTGATTTTTTTTTGTTTTAATTGAAGATTTTAAAGAACAGGTTCATACTCTGCCTGGTATTAGAGTAGCTCATAAAGACTCGCCACGTTTCTCTACTTTTTATCTATTCTTTCGTTCATTGGGGAGAAAAAACCACCAAACGCAAGGGCGACTAGAGCAGCCCAAGCAGCTGCAGTCCGTGAAGGGAGAGCCAGGCATGCTGTCTTTACACAGGTGGAACTGGGGAAAGGGCAAAGCCAAAGAGCTCCTGGGCACTTGCTGAGTTCAGCAAGCCAGGTTTACTTCATGGAACATGCCAAAACTACCTGTGCTGCCAGAGCACATGCAGCACATTCCATTTCTAACAAATCACAGGGCATCCAGAGCAAGGGAACATAATGTGCCCTATTTTACTGTATTGCTTTCTCTCCTCCCCGCCCCCTCAAATCTCCCGGCATGGAACACCAAGCCTGCCCAGGCAACACCCCGCCTGACCCCCCTCCTGGTTAAATCGTCAGCCTCTACTGAGCAGCTGAGATCAGGGTGTCTGCTGCTTGCAAAAAAGTAATACTTCGTGAATATTAAATACTGGTTTTATGAGGTACAGGTACGAAAGTGGTAGCCTGGAGGGCTTGTGTGATTCTTTTCTGCAACTGTCCATGAAGAGCTTATTGGTGGCGATCAATGTCAGCAAAAGACATATTTGCTGAAGGTGAAGGTGCGTCTTCCTCCTGCAGAGAGCCAGCGGTGTCTGCGTCCAGCCCTTCCCAGCGGGGACGGGGATGGGGACAGGGGTCCTCCCCAAAGCTTTCCTTTCCTCTGCGCCAGGCTTGGTCTCTGGCGCACAGGATGGAGTGTTTCATGCTAGCCCAGGGGCTGTCATTAGGCTCTGAGCACCCAGGCTATGTGATCGGGGCAAGTCACGAAATGCAGTGGGGTTCCCTGGGAGACATATGCGCTTTGTAGCCTCTCTTCTCTGCCACCAAAACCTGCGAGCAACAGGATGTTACGAAGCGCCTGTGGAGCACTCTTGGAAGCTCCCCGTTGGTGCTTCAGGTAGCTCCAGCGGTTACCGTTTGCCTGACTCACGCTGTGTGACTCATCGCCCATACACCATTACTATCACCTTCTCGTTTCCATTTCTAACAATTAACTCAGTAAGAGCACGAGGTGGCACCCATTTTGTGGGATTTTTGCAGAAGGTGCCCCTTTGTTTGGGTAAATTTATTCAACAAACTAAAGAGCAGTTTAGTAATGTGGTGTCTAGTCATCCAGTTCCCGTTCCTTTTTTTATTGTCAGTGAAACATCACCAAGAACAACTAGTTCGTCTAAAAGGCAATGGATCAAAGATTGCAAAGTCATAATGTGATGCTGCAGCCTTGAGAGCATGGTCAGTCACCTAGCTTGAATCCTGATGCTTTCTGTATTGGGCTCCTCAAGGGGGCTTATCTGCTCCCTGGGGCCGCTCAGCCTGTGGAGGTGACGGCACAGTTGGGGCTCCAGCTCTCCACTGCACAGCGAGCAGCTCAGCTGTGTAACAGCCCAAGACCTTGGGCACCCAGCTTTGTGCACCTCCCCGGAGCCCATCGTGGGCCCAGCGAGGGGGTGCCGTCCCACACTCACCTGGGATGATGCAGCTCTCTGTGGTGGGTCATAAGGGAATAAAGCCATGCAGGAAATGTGAACATCTACAGATTCCTGTTTTGCTTCTTTGCTTGGGCTGGATAATAGTTTCTTACAAGCTTTCCTACTAAACAAACTAAAGCAGTCCATGCACGTATTTATCAGCAGCAGTTAGGGCAACAGAATCAGGCTCACAGTGAAGTGAACTCAGATTTCTGTCAAACCTGAATGGCTTTCCATTTGGATTGGAAAACGTACAGTTTTGTACGGTGTGCTCTGGCCGCTGGTGGATTGCACCCATGCAGTGGTGGAATTCCCTTGGCCTGTTGCAAATTTCCAGCAAATTCGCCAAACACCAGGAGTTTGTCTCTGATCCAGGAGTTCTTGTTTCATGGCAAGGGAAGAAGGGTTGTATGGCCCACTTCTTGTCCCCTTAAGGACAGTGTGTTTGCAGAGATGGCCACAGAGGGCAGGTCAGGAACAGCGAATGTGTTTGCAATTGCAGAATTTAGTATATGCTAGAAAGCTGTAGCAGCAAGGAGGCACTTCTAGACAAGTTATTGTGTGGTTTTGGATAGTTAATTTAATAAAACCCGCTTTTAAAGTGTTCCCTGTTCTGAGAAAGAAAATCAATTAAACAGTGTTCATTTCTGCCTGCTTGAAGAGAAAATAATTCAAATTAGGGAAGCATATTTCACTGTCTGGGCTTCCATTCAATCAATAAAAATACATTTTTGGAGAAAGTTACAGCTCAGCATGACCAGAGACATCAGGATTGTACTTTGGCCTGTGCATACGATTAAGAACCGGTTTGAAAGTGGTGATGAGCCGGGAAGAAGGCGTTTCTGCAGGCAGACTTTGTGGGGCTCTCCAGTCTCTGCCTGGGACCTAGGATTTATGTGCGTGCCAGAAAACAGGGCAGGGGTACATCCCTTACCTTTGTGTTCAGCAGTGTGCTTCATCGCTTTAAATCCCACTGTTTGCATGGGCTCCTGATCGCTGATGAACCTGTGAAACCACCTTCTTCTCAACTGCCTGAGCTCCGAGTTGCGGGACACAAGCCATCGCGGGCTGTGCCGCTGGTCCAGGGCCGGCTCCTGCAGTGCGTCCATGCCCACCAGCAGCCTGGGACCAGGGCGGGGGTTTTGCAGCATCCTGGGGTCTACAATCCCAACCCCAGCCATCCCGTCTGGCACCGACAGGGCCTGATTAGCGGAGGTCCCACGCAAACCTTGTTGGATAACCAAGCGGGTCCGCTGTAGCAGCAGAAGGCTGCCAGCCATCAGGTAAGCTGCTGTGAGGAAGAAGAGCAAAAACTGGGTCCGACGGAGAAACTTCTGCAGCCTGAAGAAAGCTTTGGCCATGCCCTTACTGAAACCGGGCCCTTCACGCCTCCCGACGGGCCCCTGAATCTCCACCTGGCTGGGCGCTGGTTCCTCCCATAAGTTCAGCCCATCACTTCGGTGCCTGCTCCCGACGAAAAGCCTTCTCCCTGGTCGACCGCGGCAGAGAGAGCAGCCTGGTGCGGCACAGCCGCCGGCCTCAGGCGCCCGGCTGGCCCAGGGGCTCCGCTCGCACCTGGGGTGATGCCATCGTCGTGCTCTGCCAAGCTGCCTAACAGCCGATGCTGAAACATGAAATACCAAGGGGGGAAGGTTGGTTCACATCCAAAGAGAAAATACCCATCATCAGGGTGACTTTCCCCCACCCACCCCTTTTTTTTTCAGCTGAGTGTTGCTCAATCTGTTGTTTATAATTATACATTTCAAAAACTATAATCCAATGAGAATGATTGATTAAGCAGAAGCTAGTTTCAGATCTTCAGCCTTACCTTAGTTTCTTTTAACTTGGAATGCACACCAAATACCTTTATAATGAGGTTACATCTCTTGGGATGTTTGGAAAAAAAGTTCTTTATTTTCTTTTGTGAATAGCCGACATCTCCATTCTTTGTCACTGGCTGGGACAGGCAGGCCGCCACAGTATAGGCATCTTTTTAGGAAGGTATTACCAGATTCCTTCCTTTCAGCGAAACAGTAGCTAAGCTACAAATGCAGATCAGAAGGAAACAGCAGTGTGGGTGTGTGGGGGAAAAAAAAGAAATTGCATCAACTCACAATAGATAAGATTATTATTAATCTCTTTGCAGCACGATAAAGTCAGGCTTTATGCTGGAAGGATATCTGAGGTTCTGTACTCAGAGCTATGTGAGTTGCTGTGCATGTCACTTTAAAAGAAATCAGAGATCCTGCTATTTTTTTAGTAGATTTCTATTGCCAAATATTGACCTGTGGACGCATGGACAAAAACTAGTGAATGTTTGAAAAAAATTCATTTCAAGTTTCACCAGATATCTCTGGACTGCTTCTGAGCTTTGCAGGCTTTAGTTGTGCTGATGTATACCATGATGGGATTGTCTGGGCAAGAAAAGCTCCTTTGTGCTCTAGGGAACCTTTAACCTCCTGTAGCAAATAAAAGCTGGCATCTCCCCATAAGTTCCTGTTCTCCCAGTCAATCACTCTTCTGTGGAGCCAGGCAAGTGTGGAGAAAAGATGCAGTGTTTTCAGAAAAGAAAATATTATGGCTTTTGCTTAACTTGCATTTGGGGCACGCTCTTGAAATCCACAGTTGTGGCAAAGAAACATCCATTCGCTGTATGTATCATTTCAGAATCTGATTTAAAGTTTTGTGGATATTCACTTATGCCTCTTTCTTAAATAGATGCTATCAATTAATTCTCCACCCATTCCCTTTTTCATTTAGTTGTGCAACTTCTTTCTATCTTAAGCAGCAATCAAAAACAAAGCCCAAAAACTTCTAGGCCAAAAAGCTCAGCTGAATCTTTTGTCAATTGAGCCTAAATTCCTTTTGTGTGACCTTTCAACCTCGATTGCTAAACAGGGTTGGCACAAGGCAGGAGTCCCTGTCTTCTAATCTTACAAGTCAGGTGGTCTTGAGCACCTGATTTAGATGCTTTTTAAAAATTTTTTTGTTAAGTTTATGTATGCTGGTCTCCGTTGTATAGGGATGAGTAATATCCAAAAATACTCTGTGTGTTTATCTCTGCACTTTCTCCAAGAGCTCAGTCTGACAAGGACTTACTACTCTCTTTCCACCAGTACCTGTGGATCTGTGAGTAGCCAATGAACTCAAGAGAGTGAGCAGGTGCAAAGGGCTATGAGGCTGTAGCATGCTGTAGTAAATTAAGACCACTTTCTCCTTGTAAAAGTTATCACAACTCCCTTCTGATCAGCTCCAAAGCCAAAGAAAATGCATTGATTTACACCAGCTGAAGAGCTGACCCCTAAAGTTAAATTATTGAAAATCTCTGATCAAGGTTGTGAGTGCTCAAGAATTACAGTAAAAGGGTCAGAAGTACCTAGGCAGATGAACAGGAAATTAGCCATAATTAGATACTGCAGATTGTTACTGCCCTACTTTATCTGAAGAAATACTGTCTATCAGCATAGGTATGGTTTGATTCAGTAGTTGTTCCTAACATGGGGTTACTGGAAGCTTGAGCTATTCCGAAAAGAGGCTGTCTAATCTAAAAGAAAGATGCATGCGTGTTAGCCATTTGAGATTCTGACTGGGAAATTACCATGCTCCTTACAGCATACAGTATTTTGAGGTAAGGCTTGGCCAATGGAGGAGGCAGCCGCATGCCACAGTGGCTGGTGGCTGAGCACACAGCACTTTGTTCAAGTTGCCATCCATAATGCAAAGGGATGGTCCTGCTTAAGAAGTGCTGCTGCAAAGCCTCATCGGTGAGATGATAATGGTTGCAATCACATAGGTATTCAAAAGGTTTAAGATTTTTTTTTTTCCCCCTCGCAGCAAGATGAGGCTAGATAAATTTATCAGACTTGCAGTCATTTTTGCCCAACTGTAACTCAGGGTTTCATAGCTCTTTTGGTTTACTCACAAAGTGATCCAGTTACAATATCAAGAAATGCTTTGAGCCAGAGTTCTCAAGTGCATCCAAGTCATTTGCATTGGAAAGGCAGTGCTGCGGCAGCCAGGAACCTTTAGACGTTGCTAATAAGCAATGCCGAGAGTGGCAGCTCGGCTGGAGAAGGACCATTGAAGCCGTGTAGCGGAGTTTGGGCATGTTATGCTTGAAACTGCACCAGTGGCCCAATTTAGTCCCTTTTAATGCCACGGTGTGCTTAGTCTTTTAGTAGATTTCAGTCGAGTTTCTCCATGTTATGGAGAAGTTATGTAAAGTGAGGCAGCTAGAATCTGCATTGTCCCCATGACGAGAGGATCTGCCACTTGTCTGGGCAGCACATGGCGATGCCTTCTCGTGCCAGGGGAGACAGGTCTGGCCACCACCTGCCCAAACGATGCCTCTGCGGGGTGCAACTGCTGCCTCCCACGTTAGCAGGATGAAAAGCCTACTGTGCATCAGCAGAACTAGGGTAACTGCCCAAGATATCAGACCTAATTTAAGTGTGCAGCAAGCTATGCATCCAAACACCAAGAAACATTTGGCATTGCTCCTATTACTCTGCCTAGTTTGTTTATTTATTTATTTACTAAGGAGAAGCTGCTTCTCAAAAGGCTAACTTTGCCTTTGCCCAGTGGTTGAAAAAGTTTAAATTGTACAAGCCAATTTTACTGCAGTCAATATGACATATATAAATTACCTCCAGATGCATTCGCCCTCAGTACAGTTGCCATGACAGTACACTGTAGTAAAAACCAACCAAATAAATAAGCAGACTCTCCGCCCACAGCAACTGCTGCAAATGTGCAACTCAAAAATTAAATGTTGCTTTTTAGTGGGGAAATAGCAGAGTGTGCTGCTGACATAAAAAAATGTCATTTGATTTTTCCATAAACTGGATATTGCAATATCATCAAAGTATGCCTAAAAGAATTGAAGTGCATCACTTTTGATGATGATATTAAAAAGGAAAGAGTAAGGAGGATATGAACTAGTATCTGGTAATAGAAAATGTATCATTTGTCTTTTTCATACATGTTTCACTTAAAATGAATGAAGTGAAATGGAAGAAAAGTAGAGTCTTCTGTTCCTATTTATCAGTTCTCACAGCCAAAGGGGTTTTAGAACCATATTAATTGAGAGTTGAGTTAGTCAGTAAAATCATAAAACGATAATTGAAAGGACTTTAAGATGGGCAATGAGAACTGTTAAACAGCAGGGAAGACCTCTAGGTGAAGAGAACAATGAAAGGGTTAATGCTGCAATAAAAAAAAGGAAAATAATTAGCACTGGCAAGGATCAGCTTTGGAGATGGTGAGTGGTAGTACAGAAGATCTGCTGGGTGCTGTGCCTTCAGCGTGAAAGGATCCCTTGCACCACTAAAAAGGTGGTGCGTCTGGTGGCTGTGTTTTTATAAAATGGATAATTATCTGATTATTGAGGGCAAGAATTTGATGGGGTTCAGAAAAGCATTGAGTGATCTTATTTTATAAAATATGAATTTATTCACTTTACTAGTGACAGGCGAGTTTTTAACTGTTCAGAAGTCAGATAACCATTCAGTTGTTTGAACATTTTTAGCTGTTTTGGCTAAAATTTTTTGTCTGGAAATGTCATTAGAAAAAATTGTTTCAATTTTTTTTTCTGTTAGACCTCTATATATACCAGCAGGACTGAATGCAGGGCTGAAAAATGCATCTTACCTGAAATCCCAGAATCTCAAAATACGAATCTGTTCTGATCTGTTTCCTTAAAAGGGCAATGCTGCGATTCTTCTCATTGTCTCTGGGAAAGCCAACATCTTAAAAGAAAGATTCCTCTAAATCTGGCATGACTTGATCGCCAGTGGGTTTGCTTGGCTGGCAGCCAAGTTTTGGGACCACTGTCCCAGTGCTGGGGAATCCTCCCGAGTGCTGTTGCAGGTGGGTTATTTGTTTATTCAGGCTTCAGAGTGCGTGGTGCTGGGTGCCAGCTGTAAGGTTTTGCACAAATCTGCAATGCTTGGACAAGGCATGGTCCTACCAGCACCCACAGAAAAACTGCTTTTCTTCTCTGCAACTTTCCTGCAGGCCAGTGCTCAGAGCCGGCTCCTGTGGGGTCTTGCCGTTGCCCAGAAGAGTGGGGTGGCAGAGGCGGCAGTCCTTGAGGGGACTTAAGTGGTATCCTCTGAAATGAGCTCTGGCAGCCACGTAGCGCCCAGCTCCTCTGAACGTGTCCGTCAACAGGCAGCCGGCTGTTTTTGAGGGGATGTGAGCCCCTGGTTGAACTCACTCCAGGCGCTAGGAACAGCCGCTATGCCTGGTCAAGGATATTGTATCTCTGTAGAGCTCTATCAATATTTCATAAAAACGATGTGGTTAACAGGTAGGGGAACACCTGCACCACTGACATGACTGTAGGAAGCTCTTTTTGGAAGGAGGCAGAGAAGGTGGTTGTCTGCGTGTGCTACTTGTTTCAGACCACTCTGGAAATGTACCCTTCCCTTGCTGTCTTTGCAATGCTGCGAGGTTATGCACAGCATTGAGAAATGCCAGAGCACAGATTGTGAACTCAGCACGTTGCGTCTCAGAGTGCACTGACGGGACTAAGCACCAGACCTGAGGCATTTCCAATTTAAAGTGCTGGTTTTCTTTTAATCCATATTTTTCTTTCATTACGTATATAATACCAGATTTATAACTGCCACTAAAAAATTGCTGTAAGGAAAAGCAGGTCAGTACCTTGCTTCCAAAATGATCTTGCAAAGTGTGACAGAAGATGTCACACTAGGCAGCTGCATTAATATATTTGTAAAGAGAAATAGAAGAAAAATTGTAAAGTTCTTGGCAATTCTACTCTCCTATCTAAAGGAGTAGATACAGAATTTTTAAGGGAAGACCGAATACTTCCAGTGATACTATGAAAGCCGTTAAAGGCTGAAGACACTAAAGAACAGCCCCAGACTTGCAGGTGAAGAGTTGTTCAGTTGAGGGCGGTCCCTTAATAGGTTGCTCAATGCAGAAACTTAGGTCAATACTGCATTGACGGCTGCAGCTCATCAATAGTTGATCTTGTCTAAAGACCAGCAGGATTTTGCAAATTCAGAGTTCTTGGCATGGAAGCAAGACTATGTTTTCTATTGTAAACTGAAGGAAATTGGACTCATGAACACTATTTTTAGAAAAATCCATCCGTCTTCCACATTCCTCCTCTCTTTTGTCAGCTTTCTTTGAGGACAAATGTAGTCAGTTAGGACCTAGCTGAAGGATTCTGGCTTGCAGCCTTTCTTTTGGATACACACTGCTATTTTCTTCAGGCTGTTTGGAAAGTCAAGGCCAACATCATGCTGCATGAATGCACATAGGAAGAAAAACTCTTGAGAAGCCGCAAATTTAATGTTGGGATCCTGGCAAATATTTGTAGTTCCCTTTATTCCAACAGCTAAAAGCACCGTGAGTAACCCTGAGCATCTGCCAGCGTCGGTCCCGAGACAACCGACAGCAAGTGCTTCTCGCAGCTGTACTTTCATTTGTGGCCAGAGCCATCTCTTGAGTTTTGAGAAGGGGGTTATAAAGATGACAAAGGTGAGCTGTCGGAGCTCTCCCCTCATACCTCGAGTGGAATTGACAGAGAAATTCCACATTATCCCAGTTTCCAAATCATGGGATAAGAGAGAAAAATGAAACTGTGGATCACATTTGTGTGGAAAGCAGCACATGATAAAAGTAAAGCTTAGAAGAAACATCCTGATACTCTACTGTCTTAAGCCAAAATCCACTCAGATCAAGATATAGGTTGATGCTGATGGATTTTGGCTCAGGTCCATTGTTACTTTTTCTAGCTTCTTAAGAAGGTGTCATGTAGAATCGTCTCACTAACTTAACAATGTAATTTAGGTATTTATGCAAAGGAAAGAAAAAGAGGTGATTTCGTATTTGCATCACCTTTCCTAGGATATTCTTTCACCAAAAACAGAGGAAATTTTCCATGAAGAATTACTGTAATATTCATTTCCTTCACCAACTTAAACATGTACTTTTCTGTGAGATAAGGTCTATGGAATGTAACCTGATTGATGACCTTTCTGGCAGTTACAATGCAATGCTCAGACGAGACCCATCTAGAATCCAACAACCTGGCCTTCCCAGAGCATTTGGCTTCAGATGGAGAGGCAGAAACACCCTCCGACTCTGGCCCTGGGCAGGCATTCTCCCTGCGCTCTTCCAGTAACCCTGCAGACGAGGCGTTTATCGTAGCCACCATCCCAGCAGCACGAGCTGTCCTGCACGGGCAGGGCCAGGAGACAGCCCTGGCGTGGCTCAAGCCTCGCACAGCGACATGCCACGTGGCTCCAGCAGCTGCTGCAGCTCGCGACGGTTCTGTTGCTCTCCAGTTTTCTCATCCCTGCCCCTCCTGCAAGGCAAGTGGAGAACTCAAGTTGCTTTTCTTCCTTGTTCCAAGGCAGGATGTCTAGCTCAGGCACGCGTGGCTGAGGATGAGTTAGTGCCCGTGCTTTGCTCGTGCACATCCCGCATTGCCCTCCATGTGAAACACGCCATGTCATTCAGCTCTGCTGCTGCAGAAGTTGCTGAGGGTTTGTATTTAAATATGATAAAAGGGTTTCTTCCCCATCTCTTCCCAAGTCACCTCCAATTGTTTGATTTAGAGAATAATTTGGCTTTTAAATAGTTCTAGAAACTAACTCTTCCACCCCTTTCCCATCAAAATGAAGCTTAACATCTAGGGATATTTTCAGTGAAGTAATGAGGTGCCCAATGAGACATAAGTGAAGGGACCTTCAGCCTGTCCTGACCACTGAAGCTCCAATGTGTCATGCCATCTTCCCTACCAAAAGATATGGCCTTACTATCTGGGCTTTCAAAAGCTTGCAAAAACTTCTTCAAACTTATAAAGTTTTACTTGCTAGAGGATGGATCAGTGCTGACTCTATGCACGTGCCCCCTCGTGAGCAACTCTTTCCTGACACAATGCTGCTCTGAGTGTTACTTTAAGCAAAACATAAGGTCTGTCAACAAACTAGAAATGAGGCAGAAGCACCACAATTTCTTCACATGCTGTAGTGGCAAACATTGCCACTTGAAAGGACTTTCTAGCAAGTTTGCCATTTCCTCCCTCACCTGTCCTCCCTTCCCACACTGTGTGAAAAGTGCACTTGCTACAAGATGTAATCAGATTGCAAAGTTGTCCTTGATGCTGATATAATTTTAAAACTGTTAAATAATGATGAACTGTGATAAATAAAGCAGAAAAAAAATTTTATGCAGAGATAGCAGGAAGATGGAGAAAAACTATATAGTCCATAAACTAGTCAAATCAAGTTGAATATATACTAGTTAAAAATCTACATGATATCCACTGTATACAATATGGGATGTGTTTTATAGTTGACAGATAATTCAGCTTTGGATGTGAAAGGCGATGTCACAGAACAGAGTTGCAGCCTGAGGCTGGAGAGTCAGCGCTAACTTGGGCAAATTTGGTCACAGCAGCTCTTTCACGAGATATTCCACTTTTTTGAGACCAATTTTCTAGCATAGGTAGGTGTAAATCTAGGCAATAATTTTGTTGGTGAATGCAATAGCCTATGGTGAGGGATGCAGAAGAGCCTGCAGAAGGCAGCTGGTCCAGGAAGGCTTGTTGTGAGACAGAGTGCTGACTTGGAAAGTGTTCCAGTGACAGCTTGTAACAGAAAGCATACTATGGCGATATGGTATTTTTTCCATTAATCCAATACTTTTTACCTAGCTCAGTGAGAAAGTAATAATCAGGAGGACTGATTCCATGCCAGTATGGAAAAGATGCAGACATACACATACCTACATTTTATATGTATACATACACACACATATGTATGTGTGTATGCATTCTGTACATAGAGGGATGTGTACTCAAAAGATAACATACAATCTGCTGTCACCATTCCCTGATAAACTGAGACCTATGAGCAAACAGTATTCTTGAACCTAGAAAGTATTTTGATCAATAATAAACCATTCATGTATAATGTACATCCCTTTGATATTAAGAACTCAAGCACCCAGCAAATGATACTTTATCTGCAATTCCCAAAAAAACCAACATAGTTTTGTGGCTATAGGCTGAAGTTTTGCAAGAGATTGTTGTAAAAAATGCACCCTATATTGATTTTTCTCTCTAGCCCTCAGCTAGAGATGAGATCTTTTCCTGTGTGCAATGAAATGTACTGGAATTAAAATAACATGCAGATCTGTAACTAAATCATAGGTATTTAGAAAGTGTCTTTCATAAACCCCTTAACATCCAAATTCCTGCAACATCCACCTACTAAAAATTGTTAGTCTCTATTTATTTAGCACAATGATGCTTCAGAAGCTGTTTAGAGAAGCTGAGCATTCTAGTCTGCCTCACCAGGCTATGTGACACAAACACACACTCGCATTATCCATGCCTACTTTTCAAGTATAATGTTTCGTGGATGCTCAGAGAAGGGCATCTCTAGAGCAAACTGCGATCTTTATAAATGATGCAGCTAAGCCTCGTGTACTTAAATGCCATGGATAAATTTAATAAATCAAACAGCCATTCAGACTGCAATGAATGTTAATACCTCAGCCTCTGCAAAAAGTTGTCTGGTTATTACTTGTGTCAAGGCCAGCTGACAAACAGCTTGCAGAAGCAGATAATGCAACTGTATAAGAAAAAGAGGAAAAAACTCACCTTTCTTTTATGGTCGAGGAACTCCTGTTGTAGCCAGGCAAAGTCCTAGACAACCAGTGAAACATTATAAAAAGCTGTAATGCATATCTGAAAAGCTGAAATCCTGCTCCCTCTGCCCTTCCCCGCTAATCCTTCTCCTGCCTCCCGCTTCCCGTGCGCAGAGCCCTAATCCCCTCGAGCACCCCTCCGTGCTCTGCCGTCTCTGCGCCGCGCTCCGGTCCCTCCAGCTGTTTATATCAGTAACTAACCCAGCCGCCACGCACATGCTCCCTGCTCACTGCCGCCCGTCGCGGTCCCTCGCCGGGGTCCCTGCGGCTCACCGGGCCGGGGCGCCGGGGTCCTGC
>NW_009205579.1:0-246 GCF_000690835.1 Fulmarus glacialis
AATCCCGAGCGGCTCTGCCGGGCTCCCGGCACACCGGGACCGCTCCCGCCATGGGCTTTTACTCTCAAACCTGTGTGCGTTAAAGGAGGAGCAGGGGAAGCGGCAGAGCAGCAGGACGACCGTCGCTCGGGTTTTATCCCCTGCAGAAGGGCTATTTTCTGTCTTTGGGTTTTTATTCCCAAGCAGAAGCTCTTTCCCACCCTGCCAATCCCCCGAGCCGGCAGAGCCCCCCTCATCCACCCGCTG
>NW_009205579.1:414-663 GCF_000690835.1 Fulmarus glacialis
GGCCGCGCGCCCTGCTCACACCTTCGCAGCTGGGCCGAAAATTAGCAAAGAGACGATGTCGGGAGCTGGGCTCTTGGGATGTTTCCCCCATCCCTCGTTAGAGCCGGCGGAGGTTTCTGCTGCGGGGTTGGAAGTGCGGGGTTGGCACCGGGCAACCTGCTCGCTCTTAATTAACCCGCAGGCGCATCTGCATCACGTCTTTTATCCAGGATAAAAGAGGGGTGAGATGTAATTCCCCGCTGCGTGCCG
>NW_009205580.1:0-6726 GCF_000690835.1 Fulmarus glacialis
GTCCTTGCTTCCACCCTCTGTAGACTTCCGTTTTGAGTTTGAGTGTGTCCAGTTACCTCAGATTTTTGTAACGCGGCGTGGGAGTCACACCTTTTGGAAGTTAAAAGTAGCAGGCTTAAAGGCAAACAAGGAGACTTAAGCTCTCTTAAGAGTACAGGCAATGTGAAAGAGCAAGCTGGCACCACACCAGAAAGGTGAGTAAGAAGATTTCTTGGCTCCAAAGAGACTGATCCCTGGGCACCCCCTGCCTTGAGGCGGGGATGGCAGTGCACAGTGATGCTGGCACATGCCTGGTAAATGGCACTCAGCATCCACAGCTTGTCCTGAAGAAGGTGAAGGTGGCCTGATGCACAGCTCCCAAACACCAGTGTTTTGGTCCCCAGTATAGTAAAGGTTAAGGAACATTCTCTTACAAAAGCTTTTACTTCCTCTTACCTTCTGTGGGACACTGCTCCAAAGGCAAACTTCGTTAGAGGGGAAAAAATGGGCTTTTGTCAAGGTGAATGCCAAGAGAAGCTATAATCCCAAGCACTTTGCTGGCAATACACAATGCAGATCAACTGAAGTATAGACTTGTCATTATAGGCTGTAGCCTACAGTTGGTAAATAACCTGCTGCAAAGACTGGTGTGAAGTGACCGGCCAAGACTTGCCTGCCAGCCAGTGTGCAGATGCCTCTGCCTTTGTTTTCTCCTGACAGCTTTTATTCTGTGGCTAAAAAGGATTTTAGCCTGTGCTCTGTGCTGCTGATCTTCCTCCTACTGGGTTTGCTCTGATGCCTGCACCTGGCAGCTGTGGCCCTCCAGGTCTCAGATCCCTGAGAAATGTTTTAGTTTCCCCAAACCTGCAACTTTACAGGTGAAGGTCAGAGAGAATAGGTAGCTACATGAGGAGGTCAAAACAGAACAGGCTTTTTACTGTGGGACAGTGAAAAGTGTTGTTGCATGAGTCCTTTGTAACAAGGGTAAAGCACAGGCAGGTATGCTGAGGAGAACCTGCCCGACTGGTGAGGAACCTGGAGAAGTCTCCCTAAAGCTTTCTACTGCCTCTGGGCTGCTGTACAGCTTGTTCAGGTGAAGTTAATCAGTGATTTATACACTGAATTATGTTTCTTTGAAAAGCTAGTGGGTTCAATTTTCAATAGAAACTCTCATTATCTATTTACAATAATACAATTGAGTTTTGTTTAGAATAGTAACATTGAGTTTACTTATGTCACTCCAGTATATATTCTCTCTTTCTTGTATTTATAATTTAGAAATCCTGAGCATGTCACATTTCTCCGCAACTTAACATACCCTGTTATTTGCAATAACTGAAAATAATATTTTGGCTACAATTAAGATGGCAGCAATCTGCTTCTTCTTGCTAATGAAATGAAGTGATTCATATCTAGAAAGTGAGAATTCATAGCTCTGAAGAAAGAAAAGATTTGTCATCCCATAGTAATAAACAAAATGAAATTTAGTTGCAACGGTTTACAAGGGGAAGCTTAGAGGGTTAATTGGAATATTTTACTGGGATTTTTTGTGGGTTTTTTTTATACTTTTACTTTTAGCACTTTCTGTCTTTTGCTTGTCCTGTTTTACACCATCTTTCTGATTAATATCTTTTTATGGGCTGAATTCTGTCTTCCTTCACATAGGAATGGACCCATCAAATGATATTTCCACTAATCACACCTGGATTTATTATTTTCCGCTTTTCACATTGCCTCAGATGCTTAGAGATAAGGATGAAAACAAATGGTTTGACATAACTTCTAACAAGACAGAGGAGACAGGCCATGGCTGTCAAGGGAAGTGAGAGTCACAGACAAGATCTACATCGCTTCGTTCTTCCCTTCAAAGCCTTTGGTTCGTCTCTAGCATTTCACTCTTGATTACATACCAGGTAACTGTCTCACATGGGATTTTTTTGGACAAGAAGGCCTCTCAATAGACTGAGTTTTTCTTTTTGTATGAGAATCATGTTGTCTGTGTACAAAAGCCCTGGACCAGCACCCAATTTTCAAGTTTCCTCCTACTCAGTCCTGGACTTTCTGTATGCTCTTGGATGTTATCACTCAGAAGAGGAATCATCTCTTTTAAACCTAAACATTTGAAATTTAGCTGTCACACCTGGGCTTCCCTCCAGAGCACATGGAGAGAGAAGGGGACCCCCAGAGGTGTCTGCCCTGGGGGAATTACCCTCCAAGTGCCTGTGGGTCTCCCAGATTGCTGCGGAGCCGCACTGTGACTGCACGGCTAGTGCGATATTCAAACACCTGGTTACGTGCTCTGGATCCTGCCTCCAGTCCCCCCATTCCCCACCTGTAAAATGCCATAATAGTAGTTCCTTTTCTCATTGAAGAGGCACAAGTCTGTAGGTTGGAGACTATCCAGACAATATGCTGATGGACCAAAGTCTTTCTAACTTTGGCCTTGAGCCACAGGGGAGGAGGGTTACTCTGCACTCAACAGTTTCAGCTGTGGAGAGCTCTGCCATACTCTTGCACTGTAATCTAGATTTTGTGGGCACACAGTCTGACAAATCTTGCAGTTGCTAATGCAACCTGCCAGTGTCTGGGCATACATTTCTGCAGCAGCCATCAACCCAGCTGCCTTTTTTTCTTGTGTTCTGTCAGTCTATTAGGATTTCTTTGTCTGTGACTGCTGACAGCATCTGAACTGCTGTTTCTTGAGGCCCGAGGCAGAGCATGACCAGGAGAAGACAACATCTCACATCAAGCACCCTTGCCTTGGCAAAACCCTCTTGAGCAGTTTTGCTCACATAATGACACCCCATTTAATTATTTGTGCTGATATTCCTAGAGGAAAACTGTTTGCCACTTGTATTAATGATGCTTGGATATCTTAACGTAGAATATAATGTTACCCAAAAAAAAAGTAAATTATGTTTGAACTTGAATATGCTTGGGCTTGCAAAAACATAGGCATTCTGCCTAAATCTTATTCCTTTCAGTAACGCTGAGTTTCTTCTTTCCAGGCTGATAAGACTGTCAAGCAGATTTGTATGTTAGGGTAGCTCCAAGGTAAATTCCAGTCTTCCCCTAAAGCATCATTCTTCATCTCAAGGCAAAGTCTAAGAGTCTGGAATAACCTACCCAGAGCACTGGGCCTCTGACTCAGTGCAATGAATCTTTTTTTCTAACGATATCAAGACATACGATCTACTCATCATGTTTTAAATAGGTAAAAAATGGCACATAAAAGTTACATAAATCACTCAAGCTGGTGTTTGACTGTCACTCAGCAGCTGATTGAAATGCCTTCATTTTCTAGTTCTGAATTAATTAATTTCTTCTTCCCAGGTGTAGATTTGTGTATTTTGTTCCTCAGTGGCATTTTCAGAAATCACGGTGTTTGATTTGGGTGCTAAACTGGCTTCATTTAGAAGGCACAAGGATAGAGTAATGAAAAGCTATTTGCTTAGGAGAACTGGCAGCTGAATGAAGAGAAGTCTTGAAAGGAGAGAAAGTGTTTAATATTCATGGACATATTTGAGTTGTCTTTTATATTCTGCCAAAAAGAAGCCCATTCTTCTTGCCTTAATGGTATTTAGATTCCCAAGTAGATTGCCCACTTAATTATCCAGGTACCATTTATTAGGCCAGGAAAACACATTAACAAAAGATATTTGTAAAATCTTGTGGACAATGATTACCTTGAAATTAATTCTGAATGAGATTTTCTCATCTAGTTTTACTTAACTGTTTTAAGCAGTGTTTTATTTTGAAAGAAAATCTCTTACTACAAGCAGAAAGAGCAAAAATAACACATTTTGTAACATTTAAAAGTACCATTGTTTTGCACCTTCAAGCCACGTAGCGACACAGATATAGAGGATGTAACTATGGCAGCTCTGCAGTGAAAAGTGCTAGTGAAGTGTTAGTGTTCAGCTGCCAAATAATAGCTTGGATTTTGAAATTAATTGGCTTAAATGTCCTTTTGGTTGGCTGCATTTTACCTGGTGATTTAGTGGGTTAGATTATCACCATTATGTAATTAACACCAAAAAAATTTTTTGAGACACTTTCATCCAAAAAGTAAAGGAAAAAGCCCTCTGCTTAGTAGTTTAAACTCTAAATATAAGCGTGACCTTCCTTCCTGAGCCAGAGATGATGGAAAAGGGAAGGAAAACTCTTGCTACAATAGGACTGACTGGTTTCTCATGAAAGCATAGCTCCAAATGCAGCCAGGGCTCTGTGCAGGGGAGTTGGGGAGCTCGTCCCCATAAGGTGAAGCAGCAGCTCCTGGAGGAAATGGCCTCTGGGACACAACTCGGGTGTTACTGGGACATCCCTATTTCACCTGGGACAGGGATAGGAAAGAATTAATCTCCCATTGTCTTTTCTGATGTTTGAAAATCTCCTGAATCCTCTCTGCCATGACTATTGCTCGCCTCATTCACCACCTAACCTGGAGACAGCAGCAGGCGTTTCAGCCTTGCGCTCTCCCCTTGTTCGCAAGGGGAGCAGGGCTGTGGTTCAAACACACTTGCTGCGTGGGTTTGGGGTAGAAAAGTCTGCATGTGGTGTCTGCACTGAAATTCAGGTTGTTCTACTGTGACTATACCTGGGAGTCCTAACTCTTTATTGCTGCTTAGCCACTTAGCCCTCATTACACATCTTATGTCATACGAAGTGTTGCTGTACAAATTTCAACAGTCACTTCTCATAGATAATGAAGGTTATACTAGTTTATGATTTTAAAGACTAGCTATTATTTGAGGGCAGATGAGGCAAGATGTGCCTGACAGTAGATTTTCTCCTTAAAGCCCAAAGCTGCAATAAGTCAGGAATTTTCAAGATAAAGTAGGTGCTCAAGCACTGGAACAGTTTTCCTGGAATCATGATGGATTTTCTGCCAATGAGGGTGGGACCTGTCTGATCAAATCTTGACAATGCTGATAGGTAAACTGAGCCAGTCACCTTCTTTTCCCTGGACAAGCAATATAGAGACAGAGGCATACTGGGGACACAGTGTGTGTCAGTCCAAATTGGACAGTGAAAATAGTAATATGAATTGTAAGATGGAAGTGCCCATTTTGCCCCACTGACTCTAAAGGAAGTTTTGGCCAACTGATTCATCTGTGAACTTTTGTCCTGTAGGTATCACAAGTCAGACAAAATGAATTACACCCTAAATTCCTTCTTACCATACTGCCATAACTCAAGCTTGATGCATGGGCTTAGTATGCAAAGGATAATGCAAAGCTCTGATCCTGGTGTCATGCAGACTGGATGATGGTCCTCCAGTGGGACAACCATCTGCAAGAGAAAAATCTGCACCAGGAAGACCCTGAAATTTGTAGGAGCTGTGGAAGCTTAACAGTACAGCTAGAAAAGTGGACAAGTTACCACCATACTGGTCAGAAACAGAAACATCAATCTTCAGACAACAATCACCCTGGAAACTCTTGAGTTTAACTTAATTCTCTTCCCTAATTAGGTTGTTCTAGAGAGCAGGGCTGTCAGCATCCATGGAGCAGAGGAAGATGTTAGCAAGGGGAAAGATGACAAAAGGGGTGTTGATTTAGTGCAGTGTCTAGAAAGTGAAATTGTGACAGAAACCTAAATTGATACAAAAGTAAACAAATTCTTCAGGAAGCACTCCAACTGAAAAAAAATTGCAGATCAAAATGTTTGATTTGGTAAAGAGAAACAATAAATAAATAGCTAGATTCAAACAAAGCATTTCCCATAAAACCCGAGGATGGATTCATGCACAAACATCTTGTTCTATGGACTGCATTAATTCATAATGTTGTTATCTATGTCAAGAGGAGCCGTGGCTGGGCTTGCCTTTGTGTGTATTCCCTGCTTTCAGAATAATGTTAACTGAACTGAGGAAAAAAAACGAAAGCAGTTCTGCAAGGCATTTCCAACAGTTAACCTGCAGGTTCTCATTTAAGTAGCCCCAAAAAAACACATACTTTATTCAAAATATTTGCATGACATCGCAGGTTTGATTGGGAAACTTCTGAAGAGCACAACCATTCATGTAACTATTCAGCTTGCTGGTCAAAAACTTCTAGTGTGCAGCCAGTAATATAAATAGGAACTTGCTATATTTTTACTTAGATATTTCCAAGGGTTTATTTTAAATTATTGTCGAGATCAGGATAGGGAGAGATCGCTCACCAATTACCATCACGGGCAAAACAGACACAACTTGGGGAAATTAGTTTAATTTATTACCAATCAAATCAGAGTAGGATAATGAGAAACAAAACCAAATCTTAAAACACCTTCCCCCCACCCTCACTTCTTCCTGGGCTCAACTTCACTCCCGATTTCTCTACCTCCTCCCCGTGAGCGGCACAGGGGGGACAGGGAATGGGGGTTGCAGTCAGTTCATCAGACGTTGTCTCTGCTGCTCCTTCCTCCTCACACTCCTCCCCTGCTCCAGCGTGGGATACCTCCCACGGGAGTCAGTCCTCCACGAGCTTCTCCAACATGAGTCCTTCCCACGGGCTGCAGTTCTTTACAAACTGCTCCAGCGTGGGTCCTTTCCACGGGGTGCAGTCCTTCAGGAACAGAGTGCTCCAGCGTGGGTCCCCCACGGGGTCAAACATCCTGCCAGCAAACCTGCTCCAGCGTGGGCTTTTCTCTCCACAGGTCCACAGGTCCTGCCAGAAGCCTGCTCCAGCGCGGGCTTCCCACGGGGTCACAGCCTCTTTCGAGCATCCACCTTCTCTGGTGTGGGGTCCTCCATGGGCTGCA
>NW_009205581.1:0-1675 GCF_000690835.1 Fulmarus glacialis
TGGGAGGGACCGTGCTGCAAAGCTGGTTATTTTCTGTAGAGGAGCGCGTGGTTGAGGCGTCTGTGAGTAGACGGTTACTCTCGGGCTCCCGTGACATGTTGGCCGCTCTCCCTCCCCTAGTGAAGGCTTTGTTTCACCAACACCCCGGTTTTCTCCCCTTCACAAGCGAGGCGAACCTCTCCCAGCCAGCAGCCGGGGGTTCGAGCCGAGGGGCGACAACCAAGGCCCCTCGGCTCCGCGGCTGCAGCGTGGTGCTCGCGGCGTCTCCACATGGGGACAGCTCGGCTCACCCGGCTGCTTGGCTCACCACCTGAAGGCTCAGACACACTTTTGCATGGTTTGAGCTTGAATTTTGCTAGAAAGAAAGAAACAGCCGGAATACGCAGCGAGGACTGGATTTAGAGGGGCGTTTTCTGAGGAGCCTCACCGAGGCTCGACAGCTTCGTAGGTCGCTGTTGCTCTGGCGTTATTAATGACAGGAGCTGTACAGTGCGGAAAGGTTTTTGCTTTCTTTACATCACTTAAATGTACAGTGTGCTCCAGTGGAGTTATATTCCTCTGCTGGGAAATTCGCAAGCATATATAAAATGACAATGTGTGTGGGAGTTGTAAAGGTTAAAGGGTGATTGGAAAAAAACCCCCGAATCTCAAAATGAAGAACGTATCTTGAAGAACATACCGCAAATACGTTCACTTGCAAAATGCACCATTAGAAACAATATAACCTGGGCAATCCAACAAATCAGCCTAAGAAAATGACAGATGTCTCTGAGCACCACAGCAGAATAAAACAATCGTGGGAGACTCTGTACAACAGGGAAGTTGCAGATAAGTATCTCCAGCACAATCTGCTTTCTTGCTGCTACCTGTATCCAAATGTGAGCATTTGATTTTGTGTGTGCTGTTTACTTAGTATGCAAACACAGGCAGGGCATACATCCAGAATAATAATAATAATAATAATAATGGCAAGAAAGCTCTGCATTACGGCTTGTAAAGGATGATGGGCATAACTGTACATTCGGTAAGGCATTTCAGCAAACTGGGGAGGGCTGGAAGTTCAGTAGAAAACCAAGAAGACAAAATATTAATTTCTGGTTTTATACTAAGAGCACATATGTCTTTGATGTGGATTCAGCTTGTGCATATTTTTGTTCAGTACAGTTGCTTTCATAGAATATGAAAAAGCCTGAGTGGAAATGTCTATCAGAATTACATGCTTTACACTGCCTCTACATTTCTGCATTTAAAGTGCATAACCTTGTGCTCAGAGCTGGGATGAATCTCCTGCTGCCGCTCCTAAAAGTTACAGGGTTCTGTATTTATAATCACTGAAAATGTACTTGAAAAGGGACCATGAAAGGATACGAGGAACATAATGGTCTGTCTAAGTGACAGTCCTGACATTACACTCCAACCTATAAAAATATTTTAACTAGTTAGAGGAGATGTTTCTCCAGTCCCTAGCAATATACAGGCTGAAACTCCTTGAACTCATCCATTGCCTGCCCCCCCCAAAATAGCTAATCCTGTCATTGTGCAGATTCTTGGAGCAAAAGCTCAGGAAGGAAAGACAACACGCAGTCAGATTTTGAGTGACACAGAGCATGGCCATGGAGTAGGCGCTGAAGCATCTTTGGATAAAATCCAAGCGAGGCCGCAGGAATTCAGCAGG
>NW_009205581.1:1706-18684 GCF_000690835.1 Fulmarus glacialis
GGTGGAGCTGGGAGCCTTTCCCGCACGCAGAGCAGATACGGAGCTACAGAGCTGGGAGGCAGCGTCAGCTGGCTCCTGCAAGTCTTCCCGGCATGCTCTTACCCTCTGAAGGGGAAAAAAAACAACTTCACACACCCTTGAAAATTAGCCAACTGCTGGATGAAATGATCTGCCTTTCAGACTTACTAGTCAGTGAATCAAGATATTCCCATACTATGAATGATAGAGTTGCAATGGTCTGATGATCTGAGCAAGGCAAGATCTGTAAGGAAAAGCAGTTAGCTTTTATTAGACCAATCACTACACTTAGAAAAACAGACAAGCTCTTGAGCACACAGCTCCTGGACAAACACTTTGTGCTCCAAAAGATAATGCTTTTTTTTTTCCCCCTAAGTAAGTTAGTTGATTTAGTGAATAATTTCCAACAAATGTTCTAACCTGTTCTTTAAAAAAGCACTCCTCACCTGGTTAGCTTCAGAAATTATTTGAAGTAATAGGTATAAAAATTTAGTTTTAGTACATATGGGTTTAAATGATTACATTACATCAAGTAAAACTGCTCCTATACTTCCTCAGACTGAGTTACCTAAGTTCTCGTTAAACTCATCTATCATTTGAGCTGATTTCTTACCTTTCTTTATATTTTTTTGGTATTTGTCAGCAAATGAGTTTAAATCTGAGAGGCACAGGCCAACAGCCAGAAGACTGTTCTGCTTCAAGAAAGGGTGTTTCTATAGAAAGCAGCTCTCATGATGATGTAGATTGTAGTGGATATTGAAGAATTTTTGCCATGCGGGTGTTTTTTCCAGGCCTGTGTTGTAGGATATTTCCTTGATCTGACACGAGCAACTGAGAAATGCTATTTTGTGTTTTGAAACTCTGCTTCTCTTGTCTCATTTTTTATTCCAAGGAATATTAGCATGCAAACACACCCAACTAAGCATGTGAGTCATCTTACTGAAATGAAGGACATGACTCATTTAGGCCCATGCGACTGGTCCACACTGAATAGGGGTCCTGAAGCTGGAGAGTAGGATACATTAAGCCACGACACAGGAACCAAAATAATTCTGAGTTGCGAGCTCCTGAAAACTTGCCATAGTTATTTCTGAACTGCTCTTTGGGAGGGAGAAGCAGGACTTTTCTGAGAAGATGATATTGAGGTCTGTAACTCTAGTGTACTTCTAAATGCCTGTGCTGTTTAATTCTGTCAGCATTAATGCGAAGGTCCTTTGGTGGGAACTGCAATAGTGACTAATTTATGTCAGGAGTAACCATTCTTTGGCCACAGCAGGCTGTCACTAGAAGTGACTCCATCTTAGCTGCAGTCTTCCTTGTCGTGAGTTCCTTTACGTCCACATGAAGGAAGGTGCATACACTTGGCTCATGCACGTTTTGCTGTTTAACAGAGGATGAGTTGCAAGGATTGGGGGAAGATATTAGCAAGGAGCAAGCCATGACCAGGTAAATTATTCTGGTAGACCAAATGAGGTCTGCAGGCCATAGCCTGGGCACCACTGATTTGGGTCGTTATATTTTAAATACATCTGCATTCACAGTTTTGCCAAAGCAAATGAGAAGTATGCTGAAGGAAAACAAGCTGTCATATACCTTTAGATGAGATTGGTTAAATTCCCAGTGAAAGGTGATAGTTCTGAAGTTGCTGCATCAGGAACAGGAGGTGTAAGAGGAGAAATGGCACTATTAGCAACTCAGGATCATCCAGTGTTTTAACTTTTTGGACAAATACCAATCAAGAAGTAACAAAGCTTGCATTGCTTTTACCTGGACCTATCTAGATCACAAAAGATTTTTAAATAAAAGATACAAACATAAAAAATGAAATGCCCGTAAAACTCAATCAATGTATGCATTAAAGAGTATTGCTTTTTAAGCCTTAGGGTGGGAATCCAGACTGTGTTATTTTGCAGCTTGATTCATTAGGTGTCTACATATAGGACTAGAAACTTTATTACTTTATTTATAGTCCCAGCCTCCCAGATAAGTGCCGTACAATCATGTTAAAAGCATTGAATGATTTGATATACTATCATAAACTCGTATAATTCAGAAAATGAATGTGTTTATTTTCATATATGTTTGTATATAAAAAGTATGGTTAATACAATGATTTTACAAGAAACATTTCAAGCAGATTTTATTACAACTATATGTAAGGCATGAACAAAAATTGAATACAGTAAGCAATGTGCTGAAATATTTATATTGAAGGGAAGATTCTGAGACATCACTGTGGTATTAGTTATTATATAAATAGTGACACACCTAAAACCAGTCCATTTCAGCAGAACTGAGGATTTATGATGACTTGCATGATACTCCTTACAGTGTCCTAGCCCAGAAACAGCAAATGAGAAGCCTTAAACTTCCTTATACATAAGACAAAAATACAGCTATATACTTGGTACATCTGTAGCTGCTTTCAGCTGTTGCAGTAATGGAAAACTTAAGCTAATTCGTCTTAAAGACTCACATGGGATTCTTCCTTGCACAAGGATATCCTTAGGTTGACAGAAGAAACTTCCGCCAATTTTTCATTCCATGAAATGACTGCTTTGTTGCCAAAAGACCACATTAGTCAGGGGCTGTTGGTGTAATGCAGAGTAGTTAGCCTAAAGTTGGAAGTTACAAAATTGCTCGTGAGGACTAGACTAGCATTGGCAGCCCTAGGAAATGGTAAGCTATAGAAGAAAGACCAAGTTTTTTACACTCAGTGTCCTCCTGAATTGCACAGTGCAAACATTAGGTGCCCCTCAAAATGTTAACCATATAATTACTTACTTCTACCAGGGCCACAAACTGGGAATCTACATTTTCATGCAACAGAATACTTGAGCCAATTCTTGAGAGCACTGATGTTTAGAAGGTGTGCTTTCAAAATTAATTTTGGGTATTATGAAATAAGGTACAGTGAGCAAAGCATATTTGAGGAATAGGAAACTCTCTCAGTAAAGTAATTTAGTGAGGTTGTTTACATACAGATTCTTCTCCACTTAAAAGTGACTAAAAGAAGAAGTATATCTAAATATATACCATGTTCAGAGCACTTTTAATGTGAGGAGTTTAAGAAAATGGAAATGTTAGCATATCCTTGGTGTCATGTTTTCATCCGTTCCCACACATCTGTGGCTTTCTAGCAATATTCTTTTGATACTCTTCAACAAGCTATCACATTTCTTTTGATACATCTGCAACACTTTTTATCCAATCCCATATGTAAAAGCTATTTCTACCTCCTTTTATATATATACTTTTAAAGTATACTAGACTAAGTTACAAAGCAAAGCAAAGCAGTCTGCATTTTCACTGCATTTTACCCATGGCAAGGGTATGGTCCTAGCAGGTTATGGGTTGAAGGTCAGTTTCTCCTAATATTTTTGGATCAGTGATTTTTGTAAGAGTATTTAACATTAAAGGTTAACCCAAGATCCAAAGATTCTGTTTTAACAGCACAGTAATATTCGACAGAGTTTTACTGTTAAGCTTTATCAAGCAGCTTTAAGGTTATCTTCACGTCAGCACTGAAGCAAAACATTGAATGTATTTGTGGGTTGGATAAACAAACACATATTCAAGTTTGTTGGTATAAAGCAGGCCACTGATCTCAGTTACAGCAATCTAAGATCAGAAAGAAGCTCATGGATTTATTTTTTTATGTTGTCTTGATTTATAATTAGCTTTTACTTAGCAAAGTTTGAGCAGCCCTTTCCCATTCTTGTTGTTCTCCTTTATCTGAGAAACCACAATGTGGTGAACGTTGGCAGGCATTGAACACCATAGCAGGATTTTATGCCTCAGAAGAAGGATAAGGATTGAAAAAATCCCAGCGTCTAAAATCAATGGCAGAACCCTTGTCTGAGTGTTACACTGTATCAGGCACTGTTGCTGCAACAAAGCACAATTGTATCAGTCTACACGTTTACAAACCTTGTTGTAGTTTATCTATTAAATTATTTATTTTTCTTAGTTTCCAGCCGACTAACTGATGAGTTACAAACCCCCTCCAAGGGAACATTCACATTTTACATTAAACACTGGTGAAAACATGATTTGAAGCCTAATTTGCCTCCCATTTTAATTGTTATGGCCCTATTCCCATGCAAAAGAGCATCTTAACTAGAAGCCCCAAAAGTCAGAGCTCAGTAGGCAGCCTGGCTCTCCTCTGCTTTGTAGTTTAAAGGAGAGCCAGATTATGACTGAGTTTGGAAAATGTTTCCCAGTCTCTTCTAAATGGTCTCACCTCTTATGTGCTAAGACTGCAACATGGAAACTCCACTTTTTGCCTGCTTTTTCTAGGCTCTGGTGTCTGCACCACTACTCCAGCAGCTGAGATCAGGGACACAATGTAGTTGCAAGAGCAGCAATCCATTAGGTTTGCAGTAAAGATTTTGTCAAAGGCTTGGACCGTCCTCTCTTTCTTTTGAAGGATTCAGTAGTCCTCAGCAGGCTTAGCGGGCACTCAGGAACTCTTTAAGAGGTGCTGCACATCAAGCAGTTTAGGAGATAGACACAGGGTGCAAACAGATGATTGATCAGATGAGACAGTGAGGGCTGACGGGACTTAAAGAAAATGTGTTGATAGGAAACCACATGAAAAGGGGTTGTGTGTTCTTTTCAGGTGGTGTCCTCCTTCAAGTTACTGTAAACATAAAAATGCCCTTTAGTATTACTTAAATGGACTTATACAGGAGGGACTACAAGAAACAGGATAGAGGGGCAGGGTCTGTGCCTAAAACAGCCTTCTCTCTCCAGCCCTAAAACCACTCTATCCAAGGCAACCTCCATGTACCCTTTTCTGCACTTGAAGGCAGTTTTTCCTTAACAAGAAGGAGGAATCTCTAACGCTGTAAGAGACAACCATGCACACAGTAATTAAGATTAGTGTGTTTGCTAAACGTGAAGCCTGTGTACAGAGCAGATCTCTATAGGGCACACAGCTTAGGCAAGTAGGAGTCCAGGTGCATGGCAATTTGGACTTTTGAAAACAAACATTCCCAAATTGCACCTCTTACCAGGTTCAACAGAGCCGGAATAGCTGTGTTAAAAAATATTTAGACATGTTGAAACTACTTATTGACTTTGAGACTGACTTAAACTGCTTATACATCGATACCCAAAAGCATGTGTTTAAACTGAAGTTATTTAGTAAACCTGGTTTAAATGATACTATTAGATAAAATCAGAAAAAGGTTTCCAAACCTGATCTTGCAAAGACATAGAAGCATATGGGTTTTAGTCATATAAGTACATATTTTCGTCTGCCCTCTTTTGACTGTGTCCTGGGCAAAATTGTGCTTTCTGCAGCTAATAAAACCCAAAGGAATATTGTAAACAATTGCATACAGCATTATTAAAGTTACACATGTCACTGGTAGACATATTCAGGCAGACATCCACAAAACCTGAAAGCATCCAGAGGTTTGCTTTGCTATGCTGTACAGCTCATCTCTTCTTTAGCTCAGATCTTTAGCTGGATCTTTAGAGTTTGTTTGTGAAGGTGGTTGTTTGGGGTTTTGAGCCACCTATACCATTTATTATAACAGTTTCAATTTCAACAGTTTCCACTGGGCTACAACAACTTTTTCAACTGTCAGGCTTTCCTGTACTTTGCATCCTCAAAACACTATATAAGCATTTTGTGTTGGATTTATTGCCTCCATCTGTCCCTTGAAGCACTTAAAATTACCTTTATAAAATATGCATACATTAAATCAAACACATTGTACATTTGAATGAATCAGCTCTAAAGTGCTTTCCAAGTCATCAGCCAAAACAGGCAGTCTGCAAACCCATCTATCCCCTTAGAAAATAAACACATCGGCAGCATATCAAAGATGTCCCGGGAAGATGTTGTCAGCCACAAAATTCAGTCTTTCCCCATTATTCTTCCCAAAGTAACACAAATGATTATGTGAACCATTGTAGTGAGTCCTAACTTAGGTAGAGAATTTCTTCTTCATCGAAAGAGCACCTTAAAAGCTTTCTCCAACATTGAACCAGCTATCTTTATAAAACCTCTATGTAGGAGGTAGTGTGTTTTCTTGCTTGTTTACTTCTTGTGATCAGAAGTAAGGCAGAAGGGTTTAGTTAGACACAAAGGGAATTAGTACCAAATCTGGGATTTGAAATCAGTTGTTCTTTGCTTCTATTACACAAATTTAGATTTTTGTGAGTTCTTTTTCTCTTAAAAAATTTGAAGAGGATCATATTTTTTCTTTAAAAGTAAGTTTGTGCAGCAGTAAAAGTTCCCAAAAATTTCTTCATGTTTTTCACAGTTTCTTTAGTCTGAAATCACTGTTTCAACATAGTTTGTATTCCTTCATGAAGTAGCATGCTTTATTAATATACAGGCACCTCATACTGCTCCATCTTTAGGAAGATGTTAGCTTCCGTTGTTATGTACGGTCCCAGTGGTAACACTTAACATCATCCTTCATTTCCTCTTTCCAGTCGATAACGGTGGGAGGTTCACCTCTGTTTTCCTTCTTCTTCTGTCTCCTTTCTGGCATTCTGCCTATGGCCGTGGAGTAGCAGGCGTGTATTATTTGTTCAAGCAGTTACACCAGTTACTTCAGGCATGCATATCTCTTCAAATTAACTTCTCCATGCCCCTTAGCAGCTGTTGCTGCTTTATCACGTTACTGCCAGATGGGCAGCAGGCACCAGTCCTGAGCCAGGACCAGCCAAGATGCCATTCCATCCTTATAGCAGCAGCTAATTCCTCACTGGAAACTGGATAACACAATCGGCTACGTTTTTTCATCAGAATCTAGTTTCATTCTTCTTTATGTGTGTTATCAATAATTGTCAATAAGGCAGGACTAATTTTGCACTAAAGGAAATACTGAAGAGCTATTATGTGGACATGTATGTATGGTTCTTCCATGGGTTCTGAATGCAGCTCCACACCACTCCAACACAAAATTTACCTGAATCTGAGGTATTCCTAATTTTCTTCTTTATGCATCAAGGCTTTCCAGATTAGTCTCACATCTAGCAAGACATACAAGAATGTTAAAAATGTTTTGCTATGAAATAGTTACATTTTAAAACGGAAAGTCTACCTCACGTCCTCTGAAGTGCACAAAAATTTTCATAAAATAATTATTTGACAAGGAAAAAAACACAAAAAACATTAAAATACTTTTGGAGCTGACTTTGATATTTAATAACTTGAGCAAATAGTTACAGTGCGTGATAGCAACATTATCCTTCAGTATAAAAAGCAGACCAAGTTACACTGCTAAACCCAATATAAGTATTTTCATGATATTCTCAAACACACTATATGGTTTATAGGAACTAATATGCTATTTGCTACTTATGGCCAGAATAAGACCACGGACGGCATGCTCTATTATGAGCCTCTCCATTCCACAATAGCTTATTGCAATCATGAGAGAGGCTGTGGTGCCTTTTTTCTTGACCTATGACTTTTTCTGTAATACGTACCTTGATCCAAGGTGCCAAAAGAGAACTGCTGGATTCCTGCAAAAGTCTTTACTTCCTCACAAAGCAGATGTTGTAAGCTGTTTCCTTCTAGATCACCTTTATCGATTGTATCATAAACACGCACTCCAGTAATGACAGAGACAGAAATTACCTCTAGTCTGAATTCACAGACAAACTGTACTTGCTGTCCCTCAGGACCTGTACTACCTCAGGAGCACTGACATCAAATGTGCAGATATCCCAAACTGTCAAGTTCAATACAGGTAATATCATTTATTTTGCACTTAATTTTCCTTAATTCCAAGGAAATTTGTGTTATGAATGCAAACTTCTTGTCTGGTTTATGCATGGTTAATGTGCAGAGGTTGACAAGTATAGAGGAGGATCATGTCTTATTTGCATACATGACATTAAAAAGGTTTTGGGGTTTTATTTGCTTACCTGTTTGTTTGGTTTGTTTTGTTTTGTGGTAGCTTTTGTTATTTTTCCTGGATTTCTTTTTCTTTCTTTCCTGCATGGAGGTAGAAATGAAGTAACATGAAGCAGATCCTTAAAGAAATCAGAAAACTGGCAAGAAAACTGGATTGAAGTATTGAGCTTCTGCTGAGAGCAGAGATCAAGTATCTTGGGTCTGTGTAAGACTTTCAGTCTTTATGGTTTCTCCCACTTGCTTGCCTAGTTGGCCCTTCCTTTAAAATTTGTCATGCACTTTAAACTTTCAACCTTCAGATGCTTCTTGTTACTTCAATACCCACTACTCCTCTGCTTGCCCATTTGGCCAAAAGTTGCTGGGCAGAAAGCAGACTACATTTCTTAGGCAATACCTTTGGAGATGGCTTCAGAATTACGACAACTAATCATAAACTTGGTGTGTAGCGATAAGGTCAATCCCAGTAGCTTCCCAAAAGATACAGGAAGCTTTTTACAAAGTTATCCTTTACAGACATACCAAATAGAGGAACAACTCATTGCACTGGCATTTGCAATCCATGAAGCATTTATTTATTTTTTATTGTCTTGATTTTTAATTAGCATTTTACTTAGTTTGAGCAGCACTTTCCCATCTTTGTTGTTATTCCTTTATCTCAGAAACCACAAATGGAGTCCATCGAAGGTAATCAAGTTGCTCAGGCATGATTTTCCCTTGGTAAATCTATGCTGGCTGCTCCCAATCACCTTCTTCTCCTTCATGTTCTCAGAAGACTTTATTTGCACTGTGTATCTTATAGATAACATGCAGAACATATTTAATCAGAGTATATTTTTATTGCTGCTACACATTTCTCACCACATATTTTATGGTACAGTATGTATACTATGAGCACTGACTGTCACCAATGCATAGCAAACACAAGCAGGACTCAATCCAACCCTGATCCAGATCTGGGGACTGTGCTGTGTGTGAGCCTTCAGACTGTGTGTCTGAATCCATTTGCCACGCAGAAAGAGGCTCAAGGATGGACAGGGAGAAGGAGAAGGTTAAGGGCCATGCTACCTGTCTCCCCTCCCTCCCTGTCACCCTGCCTCTTCCAGTAAGCCCTACCTGTAGGGAATTGTCCTCTCATTAGGAACTATTTCTGTAAACAGATAACAAACTGGAGGAGGGAGATTAATAAAAACTCCACACGGTAAGTAGTTACATAGCTGAAGACTTGATCGTTACAATAGCTCTAGGACAAGTTATCCTTGACATCAGTGGTTTTGCATGAACAGAAAAGCAGGAAACCACACCATCAGTCAGGTTTACCTAGTCTTCAGTGTAACAGAAGGCTGCTTCAACAGCAGAGGCAATAAAGTAGTTGTAACTCTGCTGCAACCAATTACGAAGTTTCTAATTAGAAGAATTATTTAGGATTTCCCCCAAAGAGTTATTTTTAAAGAGTACTGGAGATTATCTCTAAAGACCTCTTCTAACCTGTCACACTTAAAAGCATTCCAGTTTCTCAGATGTGCTGCTCAAGGGACCTCTTTCTATTTTATTGGTATCCACTAGAGAAAAATAAGCAACAGCCAAGTCGCAAAAAGGTTGTTTTTTATTACTTAACATTACAGCAATTTTCTGTTGCTAACCTTGTTGGAAAATTGCAGGGAGCTGAAGATGAGTGGATGAGCTGATTCACTGGGGAGTATGACTGATTGATGGTGGAAGAATAATGAGAAGTCCCAGGGAAGCACATAGCAGAGAGAGACCAGCAAAAGGAGAGTTTTAAAGAGAAGCATTCTATTTTTCCTCTTTTTTTTTTTTTTTTCAAAACTACCCAACGTCTTCATGATACGCTTTGATCTGCACAACTTTGATTAGGTTATTTTCAGAGAGCAGAAGGCCCTTCATCCTGCGTGAAAGTGAAAAGGCTGTGCTTGCCACCCCTGGACACACCTGTGGGATTCACAGTTCACCCAGAGCTCCTAAGAAAGTAGATTCACATACGTAGCCTGCATTTCCTTCTGATAAGGTAAAACCTGCTGATTTTAACTGTTAAGAAAAGTCTAGAGTAGGCCACTTGTGGTTGGAGAAAGTGGATGTATACCACATATGACTGGACCATAAAGTGCTCCTCCACAGGCCAGCATTTAGTTCAGAGCAAAGCACTTGTAAAAAGCCCCAAAATATTTCCCCATCTGTTTCCTGCCCTTGCAGGAACAGTCTCTGTGGTTTGGAAGCAGAACCGAAGAGGGAAGCTGTGATTTCAAAGCAGCACAACACGAGGGAAAGGCTCGGTGTGGCAAGAGGGTCTGCTGTGCCCGCTGTCCTGCAAGAGCGAAAACCCTGCTGTTATGAGACACTTGCAGATTCAGCGTGTCTGTGGCAAAGATCACCACTTTGTGGTCTGCAACAGCATCTCTGCTTTACCATGAGGGCAGAAGAAGGAAAACCTGGTCAACTGAAGGGACAAACTACAGAGCCAAGGGATTTCTTCTTTCTCAGAGCTCAAGCAAGACAAAAACGTGGCAAGGGATGATGAAGACACTTCATATCACGACACTTGCAGATTCAGCGTGTCTGTGGCAAAGATCACCACTTTGTGGTCTGCAACAGCATCTCTGCTTTACCATGAGGGCAGAAGAAGGAAAACCTGGTCAACTGAAGGGACAAACTACAGAGCCAAGGGATTTCTTCTTTCTCAGAGCTCAAGCAAGACAAAAACGTGGCAAGGGATGATGAAGACACTTCATATCACGATCTCAGAGAGGAGAGGACAAGCATGCGTGAGCGTTAGAAGAAAGCCACGCTGGAGGGAGGCTAACCAGCCTGTCTCTAGCAGACCTTTGCTTTCAGCGGAACTCAGGAAATGGGTGAACTTTCTGATTCTTCCTCACTGCTGACGTATACAGGCGTAGACTGCATTAAGTCCTACCCTTTAAGGTATAGATTACCACACAAACATGATTCTCCATTTTCAGGGTTTTTTTGAATTAAATTTAAACATACACTGTACTAGCACAACTAGTGTTACTACTGCAGCAGTTATGCTTTATTTCCTGTATTTCTGCAACAGGGCAATTAAAAATTACAATAATGAACCTGATTTTAAGGCAGAAGAGCCTCCTGTAAAGGAAATAATCTCATCAGCCCTCTGAACTGAACAAAAAAGTCCTGTTTCAGTACAGAGCAGACCAAAATTACTACTACACCAAGGTGACAAACTTACAGTTGAGCCTTATGCCTTCTCAGGGGACTGCCACACAGGAGCTCTCTTGGAGGGTTTTTCAGAAGCCCCACGCCTTGGATGCTGCAAGTCCCTTGGCAACACCGCTGTCAACAAATACACACAAAATCACCTGATGGTGTACACAAAACTCTCTACTATGACAGCAGAATCTAACACTGAAATATATGCCCCGAGATACGGAGATAACTTTTCTTGTAAAACTTGGCTGGAGGCTGCAAGGCTGCTTTAGCAGTCGTGTAAGACAGCCTGTACTGCTCCTGCAGCTGTGGAACAGGGGAGCAATTATAAAGGGGTTATTCCCAGCACTTACTTCGGACATCACTTTTCAGCCCAACTTTGTAACCAAAAGTAAAGAAAACAAGGACTATGTTATGATGTATCATCATTAAGATATTGATTAAGTAATGAGACAGGTTAAAAAGAAAACAGGAAATTATTATTCTGTTTTTACTTCCTGAGCTTTTATTAGCTAGCCGATGCAGAGCAGCTCCCAAAAAAGCACTTGTTTAACAATTGGACAAGAATCAAAAGATAAATTTGAAGGCCATCTCCTTTGCAGGTTTCATGACAGACTCTCTTCAGCGTGCAGTAAGACTCATCTAAAAATATTAAGTCAGTCTATCTAAAGATGCCACGCACCTTTTAGGAGAGGCTCAAAGTGAATCTAATCTTTTACAGACATTGTATTCTACAATAATTTATTCTGTCTGTCCTCATCTAATATTCAGAATATCAGCATGCCAATCAGATTTTCCCAGACAGCATATTATTAATCTTTGCACTTTATAAAATGTTGGTTTTAGCTGTATTGTGTACAGTGTGAGCCCAAGATCCTGTCAAGGACTCGTCCTCTATGGATCCCCCGCAACGTGGGGTCTTCTGAGACTGAAAAAATGTCCTTTGTGGTTTCCTTTACCATATGGGAGGTAGGAGAGGGAAAATGCTCTTAACTGTACAGAAAGAAGAGTAAATTACACCAATTACAGTGGCTTCTGTATGACCAATTCTGAGCCAGTTTCAGGCATGCCATGGGATGCATACACTGCAGCAGATGGACACACGCTCATACTTCTCTCTCTGGAGCTCAGTCACTCCCTGAATTAGGCCACGTTCCCTCTTGAGAAAAGCCCCCAGGAATTAGCAGCTCTATTTGCATTATCTAGAGAGATTTTGGCCATGGTGAGCAGAGACAACCATGAATAAGACCTTGATACAAACCCTTAGTCTCTTGCCCATCTCTAGACACTTTTTAGAAAGTTTACCCATTCTAAGTAGCTATAATTTAGCAGAATTGTAACTTTGTAGAGGCTATATAGCTTTATACAGCCAGCTTCGGTGCTGGGACTGAAGAAAAAGAAAATAGGAATACTCAGAGTTGGAGAGCCTCAGAGAAAGAGCAGTGCAAATACAGCCCATCCAATAAAAGACGTGCTTGTGTTTTATTTAGATTCTGTTGCCATTTATGTTTAAAATAATCTGATTTGTTCACGTTATTCAGCACCTGGAATGTTCTCTTTACTGCTTGCCAAAAATAAATTATTAAGCCTTATTCTTTGTGAGAAAGGATGCTGGAAAGGGAAGCCATGGAGAAAAAGACAGGAGAGTAGGCTTTGAGAAATATTCAGAATACTCAGCAATGGGTTTGTAAGCATTTCTAAGTCCACCTGAAGACTACGAGAGACCAGGATTTCTGGCCCATGAACACGAGAGACTTCAGGAACTGCTCAGCCAGGAATGACGGGCAGAACAGGCCTCACAGGAGTGCCGAATGGTGGGGACACCTGAACCCTTGTTGTATCCTTAGCAAGGGAGAAAATGAGTATTTCTGTAGTTTTGCCACTGATTAAGTATGAAATTGTAAGTAAAATAGAGTGTCTTGATGCTGTTTCCCTGTTCACAGTTGTTTCCATGCGTAGTTTTGTTCATATTTACTGCTATGCTAACAAATGTGCATCAAATGCCTTTCCACTGCTGCTTTTTTCTCAGAACCTCTGCCAAACCATACAATCGATTTTTTTTCAGTGTTTACAGAGAGTTTGAGAGTCTATAAACTGTAGTTCCTGCAATATACACACAAAAGCAAAGGAAAGAGAGGAATAAAAATGTCTTGCCTGCTTTGATGGCAAAGTTGTCTATACCACAAGGAAATACAAATTCTTTTATTCGTTTCTTTTAAGATTCAACAGCTGCCAAACTCATACTCTGCTAAACTTCAGTATTTAAAAAATGCAGTGACTTAACTGCAAGGGATTTTGCCAATGAATTGGAGTGCCATCCCTCTAGTTCTGAAGCTGGCTTTTCCAAACCAGCTTGTACAGCCTGTCTTGTATCTGGCTGTAGAGGTTCTGCCAGCCCCAACCTCAGACCCCATCTTCTGGATGTAATGATCCTTCCTCATATTCTCTTCCTTCTGTCATCAAGAACCACTTTCATCCTTCAAACTAAATATGGAGATGTTAATTAGTACGAATTAGATTAATATAGATGTTATAGTTACACAAAGGACTTGCCAGTGGAACCTGGGAAAGGAAGAGGGAAGGAAGCGGAGGAAGGAGAACAGAGAGTTTATTTGTGGAAACCACTTCATAAGCACTAAGGACACCTCTGGTTGCTATTTCTGAAGTGCAAAACCAAAGCAAAGACTTGCATTTAGACCCATAAGCCTGGCTGAAACCAGTACAGCTGCCAAATAATTAGGCCATCTTGGGAAACACTTTCACCAAGCAGTACTCTCCATTATACTGTTGTTTTCTCATGTGAGTTACTCAGTAAAGTGAGCAGAAGGAACGGGTCACTGAGCGAAGGAGAAAGTCTCCAAGAAGAGGGAGAATCAAAGGCTGTTACACACTGCCCAGGTGCAAAACCTCTTCTGCTGGAATGAGCACACAAAGCTCAGCTGCTTCATTCCAGACAAGTGTATTGGTCAGGGTGGATATTAATGGGAATAACAGTAGAAGAGTTGTGGGGGGAATGAAGCAGAGCAGAGCCATGGCACCCAGACAAAAGCAATTTGAAACTTATGCAGAGAAGAGGGGAGGCTTGTGTTGGCATGGATTTAACAAAGGATGGTGAGGTGACGTGAGCAGAGCAATAGGAAAACATTATCCCAGCAATGCAGTTCCCAGTAACACTAGTAAATGCTATATAATATATACTAATGAATAATCAGTTACCATCTTGATAATTAAAAGGTAATTGTCTAACCCTATGGCTGTAATGTAAATGGAGATCTGCTAACCCAACTGAAATTTGTGCAAGTGTCATCAGTGACTAATCACACCCTTCTTCTCTGTAGGTTTGCTTGAATTTGCTTATTTTGGAAACAAAGCAAAGCTTTAACTTCATTTGTTAAAACTGTATAGGCAGCAGAACTAGCCAGTATTTTACTCTGCCTCGTGACCTATTAGTGAAGTTCCCGGAATCAGCAGATTTCCAGGTGCAGAAATTTCAACTGGTGCCGATGCAAGGGACAGAAGTGACTTGTGGGTTGTAAGATTAACAATGGAATAACTAGCTCTGATGTATGTCCCAATGATGTATTTCACTGGTGGATATTTATCATTTTAGACCAGCACATTTTTGTCCAGATGTCCTGAAGGTCCCCAGCATCAAAATTAAGACAACATAGTCGGGTTCAATCGTCACTTACAACAGTACAGATCTAGATTAACATCAGTATTAAATTTACATCAGCAAGAGAACGAGAGACCAAGACCACTTGGCCTTTCCTGGAAAGACCGAAACTAAAAATGTTAATATTACCTTTCCCACAAGATTTTACATTGGCAGAAGTGATGGAAGAATGTGGCTACTAATTCACCAGATTTAGTATTAATTTCTAAACTTTATTATTGTCTCCACTGAGACTCACAAATTGCTTTTGCTATAACATCATTCCGATTATTTTCAGCTGCTTAGCAATCAGAATTTGTAGGAAAATTCTGGCTCTTTGAAAGTTGTGCTCATTCTAAATGGGAACAAAATAAACTTTTTATAGTTTCTTAAAACACAAGTTTCTGGAGGAGATGCTGTTTCAGGAAATTTGAAATGCATTACCCTAAGATAATTAACTAGTAAAGAGCTTTGAGTTTCAAACATGACAATTTATTCTGAAAAGGATCAAAATTAATCACACTGACATTGTTAAAATGCTTTTCACTATAGAATTTCATGAAAAGCAATGCATTTTTCAGATGGTTCAGTTTTTAATGAAGCTTCATTTCCCACAGGAGAAAATCTCCTACAGTAAATTTCTTACCATTTTAATTTTATCCTTTGTTTTATATACTCTGTTCATCTGAAACTCAATTATACAAATGCTGAAGACAGTCACTTGTACCACTACCACTACCACTTTTTCTAGGTATGAGACTCTTACTCCATCTGCCAGTACAAAAGTGTATTGCAACACAAACATTACAGCTCTATGTATTTTATGGTTTGAAGATTGTCTAAGGGTTAAATATTGATACCAAACTATACCAGTAAATGCTGTAAATCTACAGGACACTCCAGCTTTAATTCTAGTTTTGTATGTTTGAAATGAGTGCTAGCTAAATGAGGCCCTTCTGCTTTTTAAGAGGTGATCAGAGACAAATGGGTAGATTAGGAAAAGAAGCTTAACTAAAAAAATTAGGAGGGAAGAATAAGGCTTGAAGTTGCAAAATACACAGACAGTATCTCAATTAACAGGAAAAAGCTTTCCAAAGAACAGATGTACTTAGAGCACGGTGAAAAAATTAATTGGTTCTCTTTAGGGTAATATGGAATTAGAGAGAGGATAGAGTCGCATTGCAGACCTGTTGTGTAATTTCCTTGTCTGCTTTTACAAATTAAGTGGATGGAGATTTGCTGTAGCTGGACATCCATTTTCTCAAAGACAGGGAAAAGAACTAAGAAATAATGCTCAGCTATAGGTACAGGCAGGACGCAGCAGGGCCAAAGGGAGTCGAGGCAAAAGATTTGTGGGTGGGAAACTGTCAGAGGTAGCCACTGACAAATATTTGCCAGGCTGGTTTTGGTAGATTCGGACCCAACATCTGTTCTGAAGGAGAGGAATGAAGTGTAAAACAAACACCAACACAAGAATCAAGGCTTATTTGCCAGAGATCGCAGGCATTTATTACTGAGCACATATATGGAAATCTGACCTTTGGCGAGAAGATATGATCAGAGTACGCACACTGCAGACAGTGCGGCTTTCCCACCGAAGGAGGACGCTAGAAGAAACAGCGGCCGAAGTACACTGGGGTTATCAAGTGGAGACCGACACATTCTGTGCACGTGTTGCCAGCACTGCAAATAAAACACGCTGTCCTCGGGAGGAGGAGACAGCGCACACCCTCTTTGCAGCACTGGCACCTCACCAAGTTGGTGAGATGCGTAAGATCTGGCCACAGCCTCTCCAGCAAACCCAGGGTTTTAATCTTCTGCAGATGCATCTTTGCCCTTACTTTAGATAGCCCGGAGTTAGCAGAGGAGTTATTCCCAGGCTCCCACGGTCAGTGGTGATGTTCTTTTACCAAGGGCTGCTTTAGTGGCTTAAAAGTGTCTTAAATATTATTTGCTTCCTTTTCAAGGGAAATCCACCTGATAACTACTTATGTTTACTTTTCAAGTGCCTGTACATTCCTGATTGTCAACAACATAAAGCAAGAAGGGATGATAAATATTAGCTGTTACTTAAGGCTAAGCTGAGAGTTAAGGACTCTGCCTCAAATGGCCATTTTATTGCCACATGTAAGAACCAAGGAGCACAGCGCAGACAGTTTTAGTGTGTGCTAAAAAACGTGAAAGGATAGTTTACGACCGGTCACGAGCGGTGTTCCCCAGGG
>NW_009205582.1:0-4311 GCF_000690835.1 Fulmarus glacialis
AGCCGGGGCAGCGTGCGGGGCCGGCCGGGAGCACGCGGGGCCGGCGTCACCCCAAAAAGGGACGGCTTTCTCTATTTTGGGCTTGCAACTGTTTTGCAGTCCTTGGGTGAACTGCAACCTGCCTATGTCTTGCAGGTTTTTGACCGATAAAAGGTCTTGAAATGCGTGTCTGTCCGGTAGTGCTGTGCACTTCTAGGAGGAATAGTAAATACTTGGAGATTGTTGGATGAAAGGAGTAAAAATATAACTGCCATAAAGCAAAACATAGAAGCGTTTTCCTTATGGGGAATACCTCTTGTTTTACATAAATTTTCTATGCAAATTAACCTGGGGTGATTCTAGCCACATGAAAAAAATCGGATCTCATTAAATGTTCGTATTGCATTTAATACTGAACTCGGCTGGGTGACGTTTCTGAAGAGTTCGACTGCAAGAAGTGGACTTGAGGGAGCAGAAAGTAAAATAAAAGTCTTTCCTCAGCACAGAACCCAAATCATGATGAAATCGAGTTGAACAGCAGCGTGTGTTGGTGCTAATTTCCACTCTCGGAGGCAAATAATTTCTGAAATACCCCAAACTCGCTGTAATTACGCAGCCGATGTTGGCTGCCTAAGACCAGGCGAGGCACCATTTCAGCGACGAACCTTTACGGAAGCGGCGAAGCCACCAAAGTTATATGAAGATTAATAGAAATCTGAACGGCGCTACATCTTAAATAAACAAAAGCTTTTGTAGCCGCGCTGAAAGGCCCATAAAAGTAAACTACAACCTTGGCAAAGCCTTTTAAACTGACAAACCAGCACGGTAGAGGTCAGGGAGGCAGGGGGGTCAGCAAAGCCCTGCCTGCAGGTTTGGGGGTCGGTCCCTCTCCCCTCTCGCGCGGGGGCCTCGCCGGGGCCGAGGAGAAACCCCGCCGCCGCTCCTCCCTCCGCCGGAGCAGGAACACTTGAACTGCCCTTCTGCCTCAACAAAACTTTAGTTTGCTGATTGGGCACGAAACAAAAGAAAGACAGCGGGACGCGATTTATAAGGGGGCAGGGTAGGCTGACACGCTATTGTACTCCAGAGGTATCCACAAGCTGTTAATTCCATTTTAACATTGTTAATAAGACTGTTAACACATCTGACTTTGTTTAGAGACTTTGAAAACATCAACAAACCAAAGAAAAAACAACAAAACCCTCAAAAAAAAAAAAAAACCTCGCCAGAAGTAAAATATGATCTTTTCAAATAGCATCAAACGTCCAAACGTGATGCTTCTGCCTGTCCGGACCTGGCAGCGAGGAGGAGGGACGGCAGGGAGGCTCAGGGACGTGCGTCCACGTATGCTTCATCCTCTCGTTAGACTATTTAGCTAATCACATTTTCCAGGTTAAATTTACAGGACTCGTTTCTAACACCGCCGCCGTTTTGAGAAGGAGAGGGAGTAAACCTGGACTCCCCCCTCCGCGCACACCTCCTCTCCCTCGCTCGCTCGCACTCGCACGCAGGCAAATGTGCAGATTTAATCAGTGTGGAATGTTTTAAATGAATAATTGGGTCTGACAGATTTATTGCAGTTAATTTTGCAATAGAATGGAAAAATGTTTGGATCTCAGCCTTTAAAGTATTAGGAAAACAATTAATCCATCACATAACGGAAATTCCTGTATTACACCCTCATGTCCAATTAAATAATGTCAAGTAATCTTACATTGTAAAATGCTGAAAATTGAAGCTCGAAATGTTGGGGGAATATGCTTTAATTTTTTCAGGAACCTCGAAACAAAAATCACATCAAATTAAAATCAGATGCTTCGATAAAAGTTTTTTTTTTTTTTATTTGGAGGAGGAGACTTTTTTTTTAGTAAAAACCCCAAATCTAACAAAGAAAAAAACCAGCCTTACTCAAAAAACATTGATTTCCCTCATTCTCTCCAGCTTTTGCATCAAGAACACTGTCTTAGCAAGGCAATCTCAAAGCAAATCAAAAGCGTTACGATGAAGTGTGTGACCGCAGAAAAGATCTTTAAAAGGAGATAACCAGCACTTCTCTTTTTCAGCAGGCAGAGGGGCTGATTCCAGGGTACTTACTCAGGCACAACTCTCCAAGACTTCAAGCCGTGTTTTGCTTGAATAACGTCCCGTAGGATCGAGTCCCCACTTTAGGACCAACTGACAGCAAACTTCTGAGACTGAAAGTAAGTGGGATTCATTTGTCTTTGTTTACAGCCCAAAGCTGCTAATGCTGTAAAATTGCTTAATGTCACACTCCATCTCCTTTTTATTAAAGGTAAGGCAAAAAAAAAAAAAAAAAAAAAAAAGCCTGCAAATCAAAGAACTTTTCCAGAATAACAAAAACACCGACTTACAAATGTCTTGCCTGCCCCTGAAATTTGAAACTTGGCAAATTCATCCCGTTCGGCTGCTGTACAAAAGGTCCCTGACGCGTGTTACAGTAGGGACCCGCGAGCTTCCCAAATACTTTGGCTGTTTCTAAAGTAGGGGAGATGGGGCTGCGGTTTCAGGGCTCCCTCAAGCAGAGCGAAATGAAAGCAGCGGCTAAATTTTAATATCGCAGAGGTTTAAGAGGAGCACGTTCGGCTGTTTTTACAGGGGGATTGCCGACGGTCCTGCGGCAGGCGAGGTAGGGAGTGCAGGGACAAAAAGGGATTGGAACACGTGTCGCTAAAGAAAGGCAGTCAAAAAAAAAGTTGGAGGCACTGAAGAAGGAGTAAATATGAAACATAAGGAAACATCCTTCTTCCAGTAGGTCAACGGCAAAAATAACAAACTGAAATCTCAGGTAGCGTTTAAGAGCAATAAATATTGCAATGCCTTGCTCGCACCTTCGTTAAGGCGCCGGCGGCATAGCTGGACAGATGAAAATGGGGATTGCGCTGAATGAAACAAGTATAAGACTTGGCCACCACCGTTCAATTAGTTTTTCCAAATACGACACGGTGCTTATTTTGCTGGTTTCTTACAATCTTGACGTTCTGGATACCCACGTTGCCACCCAACTATTTCTGTTGCCATAACAACGTCAGAAATTTGGTCCTCGATGTCCTTTTTAATAAAATCATTTTGGGACTTGGGAGCTTTCAACGGCGGGATGGTTTCTCAATTTAGGCAGCTCACACCTTTCTCACAAGGAGCCTATTTGTTTCTGTTTCCCTAAAAACAAATAATCTCCTAATTTGAAAATGATGCCCCCCCACCCCCCGCTCCTTCTTGACATTGGAAATAGGCCTGTTGCTATAAACAGCTTTTCTGGGGGACTTGGGATAGGATTTTCAAGAAATAGGCAACCTACAGCAGCCGGGGGACCGCCTCCTAAGGCTTACGAAAAGGAGAGAAGTACTGTACTTGCAGCCCAGCGTCTGAAATAATGGGCAAGTTTTCCCCATCTATCCACTGGATGGGTTTTAAGATCTTCAAAAATTAAACATACAACCAAAAATGACTTAGAAAGTGTAATAGCGCTGTATATTTTGTATCTGGTCACTTGGGAGATCCTCATCCCTCCCGCAAGGCGACTGGAGCTCTCTTCGGGAGCTGCCCCTTGGCACGGCTAATATTTTTTCTGCTTTCTCAGATCAGCTCAGAATGAGCGGAATAACAAAAACCCAAACCAACCCCTGGCTCTTTACCATTAAATAAATTGGATTCCCAGCACAAACAGCAAAACAATGGCCAAGAGGATGTGACTAAGAAACGCCGAGGGAAGAGTCGAGCTGCCCTCTCTTTGCATATGCAGCGAAACAGAAGTCATTGGGGTTGATTCCCCCCCTATTTAACATATCTGTGCATTTCAATAAGTTGAGAGAAACAATGCCCGGCTTTCAAAAGTTGCAAATTACTGGGAATACATTGCAAAATGTGGATAGCCCATAACATTGGAAGATGTTTAAAAGTATTTATCTTTGTTTTGTTTTGTTTTGTTTTGTTTTTTCTTAAGGAAAAGGAGAGGGAGAAATCATAATCCTCTAGGAAAATAATCCTGGACAGGGAAGAAACTGTACCCGTCAGGTATGCAAGAAACTTCATGGGGAAAAAAATGGTTCAAGTGTATACTTTTTAAAAGAACTAATACCCATTTATAGCCTTCTCACTCGCTGGTCAAAGCCGGGCAAGGAGTTCTCTTGCTCATGTTCATTGATGATCTTTAGCCAAATGTAAATATTTCCTGCCCTCGCTGCTGATGGCAGGCACCTACACACCTACACACCTACACACCTACACATCTATGCACCTACACACCCGCACTTCGGGGGCGGGGAGGGGGGGGAATCCCTTTTTCGCTGTTACCGGTGGCATTTCTATACTTGC
>NW_009205583.1:0-19286 GCF_000690835.1 Fulmarus glacialis
GGCGGTCCTCTGACGCGCCCGGGGAGCGTGAGGGAGGACCGAGACCCGCTGGGTCGGTGCGTTACCGTAACTTCACCTTGTTTCGTCTGCAATCACTACCCTGGGCAAAAGAGCCACCTTTTGATCTTTGCCAAGGTAAAGCCAAAGAGTGCCTGCTCTGCTCCGAGTAGGTGGTTGGCTGTGAGAACTCCCCTACCGAAGGTAGGTATCACCGACGTGCTTTGAGATGTTCTCAAAGCGTGTGCTAACAGTCTCAAGTGAACAACAGGAGAAATCTAGAAAAGCCCACGTAGATCTATGCTTTCATGTAGTTGTCCATAAATGTGAAAACCTGGTTCAATATGGACTTTGCGTACAGTGCTGTAGCCTGATAAAGGAAAAAATATTATGGGTCTGCTTCTAGCTCATTCACAAATGGTGTTTGAAGGTTAGAGGGACAAGATAGTAGCATAGTAAACTATGTGTATTGGAATGAACGAGAGAATTGAGTCAGAAGAGATCTGTCAAGGAGCTCTTTTGTGGTTAGAGAAGATCCCCAAATGCTACGGTTGTGTACAGTTCAGTGTCTTCTCTGCCAATCCTCTCTTTTTAAAGGTTATTTCCTACTTTTTTTTTCCATAAGTGTTTTTTATTTCCTCTTTTAAACTGTACCCTTTAAAGATCAGTCATTGCAATATTAGACACTGTTTTGTCTCTTCTGAAGAAAATATCCTGCAAAATGGAGAAACACATCAACCTTGACCGAGGTCCAAGTTATTAAAGCAAGGAAGAGGTTATTCTTTGGGGAACTCAGCGAAAAAAAAAAAAAGACACAATAGAAGTATTAAAGGAGTACTGAACAAAATAAATGGCTTCTTACTTGTCCAGGAGTCAGACTGTTAGCAGTGTAAAGTATGTGACCTAGGATGCATGAAAGGGGCGGGAGAAAGAAATCAAGATGAATGATCTATGGTAAAACAAAGCTGAAAGTTTTGGTATAGGCCAAGATTGTAGAATCTGTGGAAAATCAGTGCTAGACATAGCCTCATCACTGGTAATATGAGCCAAAATAGTTATCTGTCTTTTCTGGCTGAGAGTTACAATACACAGTACCTCCAATCTCAGTTGCCATGAACATAAGGTATTCTTCCCAAGATTTACATCTTTAAAATATATGAACTGTTCATAAGTGATTCCCAGGCGTTTAGTATTTCAGATGCTTTTCTCAATCTTGTAGTTGTAATTTAAGAATTTTGGAATCAATCTTTCTGTTGAAATATGGAGCTTCTAGATTCTGTCCACTGATGACAGTCCTTGTTTAGCTCCTTGCCTTAAGGTCTCCCCAGCACTTCCTGGCTTCGATAAGATTTTTGCACGTTATAAGAAGGAAGAAAACATTACCAGTAAGTTCTGCAAATAGTTAGGGAACTCTACAGTTATATAAAACCTAGGGGCCATACACTTTATATTTGACAGTAGACCAGTTCAGTAGCTTGCTTTCTGGGTTCATGTTCAGCGTAAGTTTAATATACTGAAATGAAGCTATTGCTGTGCATTTCAGGTAGAGTTGGTTAGCAGCTTCTATGCTTAAGTTATCTAGCGGTTTATCTAAGAGCATTCTGGTTTTAGCTGTTTATATTCTTGCCAATATTTGACTGATCAGCTCCAGAATCTCCTCACTTCAGATTAAGTGTTTGAAATTTGGCAAGGAATACTGTCAGGTGGCCAAAGCTGTGTCCTTTTCAGTCACTGTGAAAATCATTCCCGTTGAGTTGCAAGCTTATGAGCAGTCCTGTTCGTGTGTGATCAGAAGCAAGGGCCTGGCATCTAAACTATTGAATGATTTTATCTGCTCAGAGCCTGCTTCAACCTGTGGCTTTAAGGCCTTAGAAGACTTTTTTCCCTGAATGCTTTTTCCTCCCTGGATATTTTAACGTCAGATATTGGAACGGACGGCAAGAAGTTTCTTCGTTGCGGTGGGTTTTAGTCTTTAGCTTTCAGTAGGTGTAAGCATTAGGGAACTGCAGAAGCTATGGCCTGAGCGTCAAGCAGAGGTGGGCAGTAAAAGGTATGGAATAGAGTGCCTGGCCAGCCATTGCTAAGTGGTGGAGAGAGACACATAAGGTGAACAGAGATGTTGTCTTCTGGCAGAGTACAACAACGTGATAGACTGGCAGGGGAAGGGGAGGGAGGTGTAAATGGGGAAGCAGATAGAAAAGGCTGCAGCCAGACTACTCCAGAACATGGAGTAGGTCCTAAAAGATGACTTCTAGACATTTGTACTTGTTGGCAAACCAAAAGGAGGTCTGATGCCCCCAAATAAGCTTCTCTCTGCAAGGACTTGTCTCTGGAAGAAGAAGACAACCCTCTACTGCTACCATATAGTCCAAGTGACTTGCATCTGTAGATTTTCACTTAGGTTCTGAATGCCAAAGATTGAGTTCAAGTTGTGCTTAGAACTCATTTGAGGGAAGAACAGTCCACACCTGGCACCTTGTGAGCATTGATTATGTGTTGCCTGTTTGTCCAGGGACTTCTCTGTCACCTTCTGAACTTTGGGTAGACAAGAGGGAGGGCTGGCTTGTTGTCTGTGAGAGTTGTCACACAAACTGGCCGCTTCAAGGGTCTGAAAGGAAAACTTCACGGTTAAGGCAGTGAACATCACAGTGGGACAGGATTTTATCTCTTCAGACTGCTGATGGTTTGTTCCTCATTTTGTGGTATTTTGTTTGGAGCAGCTGATGTCAGATTTATACTGTTGCAGGAAGATCAGTGGGTCCTTTGCTTATTACCCCGAGAACTCAGGTCCCAGAGATCTCAAAATAGATGTCCCACATTAGTGGACACCTTTCCCTTCAGTTTCTGTCCTTAATATTTTTGTGTTGCTTTCTCATTTGTCCAATGTGGAAAATACTGCTTCCCTTCATAGTGGTGGTGTAGAGGTAGACCTCATGACTCTAAAAACCTCCTTGATATTTTGATGAGTTCTGTATAAAAGTGACATGGAAATGATTTATACCAAGCAGGAAATTATATGGCATGGTAGGCTAGAAGTGTAGCTACACACCCAACAGCAAGACTTAACAGAAATATTGCATAGTTGTCTCTTCAGCTGCTTGAGTAAAAAGTTTTGATCCATATTTCCAACAGTCATCTGAAATTGAGTATATAACCAGACAAAATTTGTTTGTTTTGTTTTGTTTTATTTTCTTTTCTTTTTGGTTTTGCTCAGGTGTTAAATAGTCAGCATGTTTCATGGACATTTGTATATATTGCTGTTTGCTCAGGCTCACTGGAAGGAAAATTAGATATGATCTCTGTAGAACACTATTAAAACTGCATCTAAAACAAGACAGTGAAAACTTACTTTGTCTGGGAGTGAATTGTAAAGATTTTTCTGTTTAGCTATGATGGTATTATTAGTAAAATTTGGAGGTGCAAAACTTCCTTCTTGGGTTCAGTTCTGCAGTCAACATGAGTTGGAAATGGACAATGACCTATTGTCTCTGATACTGAATTTCCCCTTTCCCACTGATAGCTGAGGGTCTCATTTTGAAGGGAAGTGTTGGGTGAAATCCTGATTCCACTCAGGTCAATGGTAAAAAAATCCAAACCAAACAAAGACTATTGAAGTCAGAGAGACTAGGGTCCCCTGAAAATCCAGTGTCTTCCTTTCATCAGCCAGCTGGTTTTCTCACTGAAAATGGCAGACGGGCTGTAATCTGTGAAATCGTATTTTTTAATATTCCTTTGCCTTGGAAAGTGCAGTTAAAAATGCAGCTTTATATTCCGCCCTCCATAATAGTATTAGACAAAAAACAGGCAGAAACATGATCTTCTATATAACTAATCAGAATCTTTTTGCTGTCTCCATACATATTTTTCCCAGGGTGCTAGGATGGTAAATATTTTAGCAGAGGGAATTAACTCTACTTCTCTTCCTTTATGTTCTGTTATCAACGTGACTAGCCCACACCCTCACTTTGCCTCATTTTTGGCTCTGTTTCTAAACCCTAAAATTCCTGTTCCTGCATTGAAACACAATTAAATTGAGGCTTAATGTGGTGCCTGTTTTATGTAATCTTGCTTTCTGGCTTTTTTTATTCTTCCAAGTCTGAATCTCATGAATCAATGTGTATTCACGTTTCATCTGAAATTTTCTAACTCTCCTCAGTATGCCCTAAAGCTTGCCTTTTTTGGTTTATGAAATAATAATAAAAAGCTTAACTCTTCAGATTAAGTTGTAACTGCTTTATACATTAGACAGACAATTTCAGTTTAACAAAGTAAAAATGGTGTGAGAGAGAAATTGCAGCTTGATTATTTTTTAAAATATTCAGATTAGAATGTCATCTTTTATGAGTTTTTTTATAACCACTTAGATTGATACAACTCTCTAAAGCTGCTCTGTTTTTCATCACACATTCTCATCTGTAAACCCTTCATTTTTATTAATCTTTGTACAATCTGTACAACTTTGAGATTAATCATTTTAAAAGAGCTACTCTCCGAGTGTTAAGGATTTGCTGGGCTAGTGGTAAATGCAAGCGCTTCTAAATACTCTACAACACATAGCGCTTGCTTAGCGTTTTATGTTGCATAAGTATCAGTCTTTGTTTCCCAGTTATCTAGAGTTACGTTTTATGGCTGTGTTTCCAGGTCTGTTTCTGGCTGCCTAGAACCAGAGAACAAAATATACTGGCTCCTTTTTTCACCAACTAACTCAAATTCTAAATATTTATAGTCCAGTTCTGCCTCTGTGCTGTTCCCATTGAAGTTAAAGGGAGTTGTATATTTACAAGTAAAGGCAGAACTAGACTGGGAGGCCAAATCCTTCAGTCCTTGCTCGAACAAAAATTTCTGTTGGATCCTGGCAGGCCAGTTTGGCTGCATCTGGCCTTGCTTAGTTTTGACTCCTTTTAGGACTTGCGGAGGGATCGGTCTAGTGTCTCTCCTATAACTCTGGGCCTTGCTAGGGATTTTTTTTTTTTTTTCCTTCTTCAGTTAATTCAACTGTTGGCCCCCTGATTTTCCCCCTGGCCTTAGCCGAATTTCTCCTGGGGGCTGCTCAGCCCTTGGAGCAGGGAAAGACACAGCATAGGAGCTTTGGCTGTGCTTTCAGCCGTGCTCTGAGTGCACTTGCGGCTGGGCAGCGAGCGGCTCCGTTGGCAGTTCTCCAGGCTGCTGTGGTGTTGCCTGAGCAGCCTGTCCTGCTGGGAGTGAACGTGCGGGCCTTGGTCCCAGAAGCCTGTCTCTCCTGAAGTATCAGTGTTTACCTACCCTATCACTATCACTGTTCATCTGAACAGCGCAGTATAATCTCTAATGCGTCTTCTTTTCAATTTATAATGCATATGTTGTTAGTGGATCTGGGTGTACAGTGTACGCATTGCAGTGCTTTGGTGGAGATCTAGGCTGTTATCTAGTCCTGAGAATCTAGTGGGACAATATTTCATTATTATTCTTATAGATTTGGTGGCCGAAGCATATAAGGCATTGTCTCTTTGCCTGGTTAAACATAGAGTGCCTGACTAGAAAAGATGAAGGTTAAGGAATCTCCTATTCTCTTAAGATTTCCATTTACTTAACGTACTGCAGGTATAAATTCATGAGTTACTTGTATTGCTCATGTGTGTGGGGTTGCACCTGATCATTATCTCTTGTGTGCAATAAAGCAGGTGTTTGAGTTGCAGTAATATATTTAGGAGATTTGTATCGGTTCTTCTATCAGTGCTTTTATTTTAGTATATAGTGTGCAAACTGTGGTATACATTTTGTGGCATATATCATGGATGCATTGAGTAAAGGGGCTGGAAGAAAAACAAACTGTATTTCACAATGAGGTTACTATTGATGCAGAGTGAATGTTGAAGTTCAAGAGAGCAGTGGTGTAGGGACAGTCTGTGAAAACTCCTCCTTCAGTGTTCCAGTTTCTCCATTGACTGGAAAGAACATTCACCTGTTAATTTCTGTCTCCCTGAAGGTCAGATAATTCCATAGCGCTTCATAGTGAATAAATAGTATTTTAACCAAGAAATCTCACATAATCCATTTTGCTGTTGTCATCCATATGACCACACTGAGTACCAGCCAATGTTGATGGAAATGTGCCCAATGTAAGATGGGAACTAGGGTTCCTGATTATTAAAGCATCTCTCCTAGGGAGCTGGTTAAGTAGATGGCTGTTCATGACTTAGTATATTATGGGTCAAGAGACTCAGAAAACAGGTTTTAATCTTCAAGGCTTTGCAGTTGTATGTACAGTTTTAGTGAAGTATAACCAGAAATAATGGGAGGAAATATGAAAGAGGCTGAATGTTGAGGAAGGCTTCCCAAATGTGCAATAAAAATTGAGATGCAGATCATTTGGAGGATACCTCCCATTCATAGAGCCGTTCCTTAGGGTCCAGACAGGGTCTTTGTTCTGCTTCTTATTCCTGGGAGGAATTATTTCAGAACTGACTGGTCTTTACAAAAATGGTTATCACTGAAAGATGAAAACCATGTGAATTTGGAGGGAAAGATAGGCTGTATATTATGGTATAAGCTTTTACTGCATATTCCTGTTCCTCCTTCTAAAGTTTCTGTCCTGGGAATTCTTCTTATCTAACTTGTGTCTGTTGTTTATTGTAAGGTTGCTAGCACAGGCGTGAATGAGAGGTTACACGGTTACTCAGGGTGACTAATGTCTTGATTTGCTGCTACATTACAGATCAGGAATAACTTCTACTGCAGAGCTTCCTCCTTATAAATGGTAGTTCTCATTTCATTTCTGTTTTAAAATGCACTGTTTAATTTGTGATTAGCATGGGTATCACCATGGGTTGGGTGCTTTTCAACTTTTTTTTTTTTTTTACCATCTATGGACTTGCTGCCTTTCAATAGAGAGGAAAATTCGATGCTGGTGGAGAACCTGAATTAAGCGAATGGTCATTTGTTACTTGTATTAGGGAACAAAAGGCCACATCTGGGCCCTGAGCAGAGAGGAGACCCTATTTAGTTGAACATGGTACATATCTAGAGAAGAGTGTAGTCCATTTAAATCAGATATTGGTATCTTCCTTTATTTATTATTACAGATAATACTACAGATCAGAGACACTTTCTTGCCATCACCCTATAACTTACTTCATTATGGTCATCTGTTTGCCACTTAAAATTGAAATAAAAAGAGCATACCTTCCTAAAAGGTGTAGCCTTTGATTTGAATAGTCAGGTGGAGCCAGGATTTGAAACTAGTATTTTAAGCAGCGAAGAACTTGATCTAAAGGAACACATCTGCCAGGTGGCAGCCTGCAAGCCGCTATGGGGACGAATAATGAGGAATGCGACCCACACTCTGCAGTAAGAGCTGTTCACAAATACTGCTCCCCTCCTGTTTAGCGAGGTTTGCAAACCGTTTAGACATCTCCCGCATTCCAGTTCCACTGGCTGTTCTGCAAATCACTTAAGAGGTTTAAAACTTCCTTGTAATACTACTCTGCACATGAACTTTGAGTGAAGAGAAAGGAAGGACCAGTGAAATGAGAGTTTGGGCCTCAGGGACCCCTTCAAATTACTATTGCAAGCATTTGGCAAAGACTGGGATAACATCCTATGTATCCATCTTTGTCCATAGCCATGTGCCCTTGGGCTTTGTTCTGGGCTTTCTAATTTCTAGTGCAGTGTAAAACATGAGCACTTACTGTTGCCAATGTATATTAATACATGTGGCAAGGTACACACTAATGTAACATACTCATTTAAAAATAAAACCTAAAATTTATTTGCATAATGTTGATATTAAGAAGGTTGCAGACAGGAAACACAACAATGTTCCTGACATTCTGAACAGGAGAACATAGGATTTTGAAGAATATAATTAGATAAACATATGGTTGTGACACCCCCAAAACACAACAAAGGTTACAAATTTTTAAAATTATTGTGATGATGCTGCATGAGGAATCTTGAAAATTTATGCCTAGTAGGGATAGGCTGGTTTTGTTTTTTTTTATTTTATTTTTATAAAGGGTTAATTTGTAGCGCATCCTGCAAGCTGATATGTGGGATAAATAGTTTGGACACTGATTTGTAATCTCTGTTTATGAGTACATGACTGCTATTCTTATAAATGTCATCACTTTCTTGGTAGTATCTGGTAATTTCTGAGTCATGAGGTGCTGACAAAAATCCACTGCACTTAATGTGAAACTTGAGGCATTTTGCTCATTCCAAAAGATATTAGCAATAGCCAGCCCCACATTTAACTGATAAATAACGTGTACATGTGCACATGACACAGTTATGCTGCTATACGGATTTTTTCCTCTTACCTAAAATCTTTGTGGAAATACATCAGAGTTCAAATCATGACAATTGTTTTTTCTGGATTGTCTTAATGGATACTGATAGATGTATGTATGGAGTCAATGCATTGTGCCAGTGGGAGCAGATCCATACGAAGGCGGAGCAGGCTTCCTTTGGTGGATTTCATTTGAACTTGGATATCCTGGCTATAAAAGTGAACTCTGCATATGTTGTCACCAACTTAAGAAATGAAACCTCTCACCTGGAGCTGAGTACTGAAAAATATTTCATTTCTCCATTATTCCCCTCTTTATTTACAGCCATACAGCAGGATATGAAAATGAGAACCACAGCGCTCCCATGTTATACAGCTGTGGGGCCCAATACAGAATACACACCCATGGAGTTTTTAGAGGCATACAAGTGAGTATAGTAGGGCATTCTTCATAGGGAAGTAAAACTGCTGCCTGTTTATAATGTTCATTTACTACTTCACTGGTATTTATAAATCCATCCTTGATTTGCGGTTTCCCTGTGTTATCAAGAAGTGCTTTACATAAGTGTCCTGACTTCACTGAAGCCATTGAAGTATAAGATTTCTTTCTGACACAGTCATTTAAAATTGTTTATTTCTTCTTCTAAAATATATCTGCAAGACAATATTCCTTACCAGCTTCTCAGGATGGTCCAAAATACATGATCCAGTTTCCAAGTTCTAGCTCCAGTCACTTTGGCCGTGTGAAGCTTCAGTGGTTACAATGAACTACACCTGATAACTATATATAAGAAAGTGTTAGATGATATTTTGCTTTTACAGATTTCTGAAACCTTACTAATTCAAACATATTTTCTTAAGACAAAATATAGTAAGTGATTGTTTCCTAATGACTAAGTAATTAGTGAATATTTGGAGGTACTTACCATTCATGGGAGTTAATTTCATCCCTTTCTGAAACAGTCATATCATCAATAAATACCACTGTAAAAGATACACCTTCTTAAAACTGATGGCAGAGTCATTACATAATATTTGTCTGTTCTGTGTTGCTCTGTGTTGTCAACATACATCAATGTTTTTAGGCAGCATCTTTTCTCCTTTTCCTTTTCTGTATAGTTTAACAAGTCATTATTCAGTGGCAAGCTCTCAGAAATAAGCTCGTGAGCCAGCTTTTGTTGAGGGAATAAAAGTAAGCAGTTGACATTGTTTAAGGAAGTTAATTATCCCAGAAGGAGAAGATCATCTTTGATGGAACATTGTGACAGTGGCCAAAATGCATTAAAGCTGAACTATTCACCGGCTCCACCTAGAGAGTCTTTCTTGTTTTGTTTTTTACCGATTTGTATTAACCCAATACATTAATTTCCCTCTCCTTTAACTTCATATGAGTATTTAAAATAAAGAGGAGAACGCTACTCTGGCTTGTGCTCTTATCTCTTGCACTGGTATAAGCCTAAAACTATTTCATATGCCAATGAGTGTTTTTCCAGGATTGTGTGATTATACATGAGGTCAGAATGTGGCCCATTTAATCTTGCATATAAATATTGGTGAGAGAATTTAATAAGTAGAGTTCACTGTATTTCGCCTTCAATTAATTTTAATACTCTGCAAAGAACAGATTAAGGTTGTACTTAGTTAATGTAGAATAAAATAAAATTGCCTGTTTGCAGTATAATATATTTAAGTATCTCTTTGTCCTGGAGAAGTGCCTCTAATTGTTTGTCTTTGAATATGTTAAGTAAAAGCTTGAGAACATTGAGAACATACATGTTGCATTAGCAAGTCTCTGTCATTGTAGGATGTCCGACGGGTGCCAGGAGTAGCTCCAACTATTGTCCGATCAGCAAGTGAGACAAATGAAAAGCGTCCCTTCATGTGTGCGTACCCTGGCTGTAACAAGCGATACTTTAAGTTGTCCCATTTACAGATGCACAGCAGAAAGCACACTGGTAAGTGTCAGCATGGATTGGTATAAATCACGTTACAGCACCGGACAGCAAAGTGGGTAGGGTGATTTTAAAATAGCATAAGGTGCAAAAAATGATCTGCCAGGTCAGGGGCAGCGAGAATCTGTCAGATGAGGGATGTATGTGCTCTGTCATCTGGGCAATCCTTCTTTTGGATGCAGAAGACTGAATCTAGTGAAGAAAAACACAGGGCAGCGCTGACAGCAACTAGATCACCTCCCTCCCTCTCTTACTATTATAGGGCATCATTCAGGGCTGTGAATCTTCTTTTTTTTTTTTCTTCATTTGGGAGCATCAAAGCTTGTTCCAAATCTTAACTGTTGTAACTGTTAAGAAGTTTTCTCTGCAAGAGGAACCTAGACATATAGCATCCTCTTGTCCTCCTGTGTAAGCCTTTTCTGGTTGGGGGTGGAGGCAGGGATTGGCAAATGAGCTTCCTTGCTGTGGGATCTTTCCGTGAAGAATTGAGCCTGAAGCCAGTCATTTGTAGGCTAAGATCTGGATTCCCTCTGAGTTCAGGCAATATAAGTTACATCTCAAAATGTGGAAATCAAATGCCCTGCTGCAGCTTGCCAAAGAGTAAACAGAATTATTTCCCTTATTGGGAGATTTATACTGTTGGAAATGTAAAATTATGATATACCTTTAGATATGCTCCTTATGCATTTTTTTTGACTGCCTATCATATTTTTATTTAGACAGTTCTTTCTGTGCTAATCTGTGGATAAAATCTGTAAATATGGATGTTCAGTCAGCTATTAATATGACGGAAGGTCAATGGGATGAAACAGACAACAGGAAGGCAGTCCATACTGACCTAGCAGATTGTCTAACATTTCATAAAAAATAGTTGCAAAATTTTCCTGGAGACCATGTGGTGATATCGGTTAATTGCGTAAAATACTTATAGGTGAGAAATGAACATTATAAAGAATTTTTAATTCCTGAATGGGCAAGTCACAAAATATTCAGATAGACATCTTCAATGTTGCTCAGATTACACATTCAAGATAATTTAGATTGTAACTGGAATTTAGTCTTTAGAGGTGAAGGTCTACAGAAATGCTATTCTATTTTCTATAAATAAATTGGAAACAAGAAAATTTAGAGATCTTTTGGGGTCCATTAACTGCAGTATTTTTCTCGAGCATGCCTAAACAGTTCTGAATTTTTCTCATAATCACGGTTTCTTTCATTCCTAAATTGATTTACTCTGTATTTTAACAGTCATAATTTGTTTGTTCTGGTCCTGTATTTTATTCTATTTAGTTGCTTGGCTTTCGCAATATTATTTCTGGATGCATGACAAGGACTTCAGGTTACATCGTTTTTTTTTCCTTAACTGGAGAAGATTTTCAGAATTATACCACATATAGTCTAAGCATGTAGGGTCACAAAAGCCGCAAAGGACGTAGGGGATAGGACTATGGCCGTCTAACATCCTGAGAGAGACTTTTCCCATTGTCTTTGAGGTCATACATGCACCTCCTTTGGTTTACTCTATAGTGGAACAGGGTAGAGGAAAAACATTTTTTTCCCTTCAAACATCTCTTCTGTACAGGTGGGCCCAGATCTTTCTGCCACTATATTTTGATGTGTTGACAACAAAACTTATTTATTTCTCAAACGTTTGCAAGTTACTTTCCATAAGAGGCCAACTTGATTCCCAAAGCTTGTATTTGCTGATACAAACATTGCCATTGATAACACCGTGTAAGCTTTTGAGGTTGGTTGCAGCTAAAGAGGGGAAGCAAGGGATAGTGCACTGCTGGTATAAGAATTGCTTGGGTAACTTGCCTGGCTGATGCATTCAGATTTAGGATCAGAAGGGAGTTCTCCCCTTTATCAGGCTGGCAGGGTTTTGTCCTCAGCCTGTTGTATAGGTACTAGCCATTTCCTATGATTATTGTCTGGAAATTTTACTTACCAAATTCCCAGCTGCTGTAGAGACTTAGAATATGATGCTTTTCATTTCTTGTTTCCTCTTGTGGTCTGTTAGTCCTAGTTTTTGGGAGTGCTTGGTGAACTATACTATATGGGAGCATCTGGAGTGGATAGTCTATGAAGACTTCTGAGTTAACATATTTTCTTGGCTGCTTGGTGTGGTGGAGGGTCTGGATTTGGTGGCCATAATGGTCTTTTTCAGTCCCATGCTCTTCAGGAGTTCTGAAGAGCAGTTGAACTGACTGTTGTGATGCAAAGCCATTTCCAGTCTCCTTTGTAAATTCATGTCTTTGTCTGTCCAAACCTTATTTGTGTCTCCTGCGTGTGGAAAACCTGATTGTCAAAAGCAAAATTTGGAAACCGATTTTCTCCAAGGGCAGATCAATCATTACTATGAAGAATGCGTGTGTCTTGTTGATAACAGTTGTAGCTACAGTTCACGCTTCTCTGCACCTTCTTTCTTTTCTCCACCTGCTTGTTTTTATATGTTAGGGGATGTCTTAAGGGGCCAGTATGGCTCGAGTGAGGCTGTTGGTTTATGTTGATAATTATGCGGGTGTCTCTTAGGCTCTCTGATCATCTTTTTGTTTGTAACCCAATGAACTCCAAAACCCTATTCTAGAGTTCTCTATTAGGTACAGAAATTGGACTTGGTGGAATTAGCATATTGGACAGAAAGTCGTTGGCAAACATAACACCTCATGTTCTTACTAAACAAAGGGATGTGTCTCTTCTTTGGCTTCAATGTTTTGATGGGGAGGAATCCTGATGAGCCAGTCTAAAGTCAGGAGAGCTGTCAGATGTCAGCTGAAGTGAAGGATAATTTGGTTGTGTTTGGTATACCTCTCTACAGCCAACATAAAATTTTACTAGTCCTCCTATAAGGTGATTCTGGATTCACTCATGGGTTTGAAGCTCTTCCACCTTCCTTAGTGTAGTGGTAGGTCAATTTTAAAAATTATGAACACATGATTTGAGAACAAGCTGTTAACATATACCTAATATTAAACCAGCAGATAGTATCTTTGCAGAATAATGTTGGCTCTTGATTATCTTTTTTCTTTCTATAATAGATACTTACAGAGGACTGGCTCATCAGATCTTCCATTCTTCACTGGTTGCAGTATTGCAAAATCAGGCAGGGCCCTGGATTCTGTAATCAGTTTTTACCAATGTTTCAACATAGCCCTAGTTGAAAATATGTTGACATTTTGTACCCTCCAAGACTGCTTATCCATTGTTAACAATGCCTTTATTGAAACATGTACAGCCAAAAAAGCTTTTTTCTTATCTTGGTGTATTTTGCTGCAGTAGATAGGCCTCTGAAAGAAAATGCAAAAATACATATAACTTTTCAACAGTACAGCAAATAATGTGAGTTGTCATCCTGTGGCAGAATTCAGAGACTTCTTTGATGAAACAAGTTGATGTCTAGACCTCCATAAATTTCATTTATGGTGGAAACATCAGCATTCTTGCCAGAGACCCTTTGGGTTCAGTGCCACACATTGGAAAAACTGGATTTATCCTAACGGAAAGCTGAGCATCTTTGCAGAGAAAATATCCTCTGCCTCTTTGCCAGGGATATTCTTCAGCCTAAATATGCTCAACTGCAGGTATGAGCTTCTACAATGAAGTATGAGAATCTGTAAATCAGGAAGGCTGTCCTTTATGTGGTAGGGGACTCAGGTCTCAGTGGTGAATTTCTGAGGCTCTGGGGGGGGTGTAAGTAATGCAGTCTAATAATGATTTTTATGCTAATCATCTACCAATGATTTCTTTGCTTTGACAGAAGCAAATATCCTTTTACTATGGCATGTGCCACTGTGCTGCTAAATGCTTTACAGTCATTAGTGCAGTTCATCATTACAACACCTTTGAAAGACAGAGCTATGTCCTCTATATACAGAGATGATAAATTGATAAATGGGTGTAATTGTGGTTGAGCTGGGAACTGCACAGGCTCTCCTCTTAAGAGTCGGGTATGGTAACTTCTAGGGTGGCACTCTTTCATTAACGTTGCTTTGAAATACTGACCTTCATAGTTAAGCCATGGAATACCATTCTGCAGAATACTGTGGAAGCTGAAAGTTTACGTGGATTCAAGAAACAACTGGACAAATTAATGGAAAGAAACTCCATTAAGGAGTGTTAAATAGAAAGCCACCTTTGGCTTAGAAAGTTGCTAACTCATGAACTGCTGGATACTAGGAGAGTGTGCAAGGAAAGTACTGCTGCATCCTTGCTATCTTCTGCTCTCCTGCAGGCATCTTCGGTGAGCCACGGTGGGAGACTGCTGGGCTGGATGCACCTTTGGCCTCACCCAGCATGGACTGCTTTTAGGCTTTCATTTCTATGGCATAAAATAAGAATACTTATGTATTTAAAATATAAAATTAGTTTCAAAACAGTAATGACATCTCACACCTGAACTACAGTGTGAAGATAACAGAGAACGTTACCTGTAAAGGCTCCCTACTGAATAAAGAAACATACATTCTATCTAAGTTTGCTAAAGCAAATTATATTGAATAGAAAAATGTTATATTAGCGAGGTAAAGTTGTGATTATGGGGTTGTGCTCATTTGATTAAGTGGGTGTACAAGAAAATAGGTTTAAATTGGTGAAGGGAGTATAGACAAGCCTTCAGATTCTCATTCAGACTTGCAGTCTCTGGTTTCAAAATTAGCCTCTACTCCTCATGTTTTCTTGTAAGTGGTGGGCTTTTGCTCTTGGAGCGCTCCTTAATTAAATGCAACGATTATGAATATTTCGTGCAACTGCTACAGCAGTAGAAATTTCTGTTTTCCCATGCATCTGGGCAAGTGAATTTGCTCCAGAGAAAATGTGCATGCTTTCTCTAGTTTAAGTTAACTATTTTTGAGCAAATAGGTTTATTTTATTAGAAGCATTTACTGCGATACGTGCAAAGGCTGATTCATACTTCTTCTGCGATTGTTGAGCTTTATTTTTTCTAAATATTTTCCTAAATATTAAAGAACTGCTATTCCTTCTATCCTCTCTCATCTTGACTATTTCATTATGCACTAAGTTTAGCCTTTCTTTTGTGTGCCCTCTTTCAATAATGAAATGTAAATAATCATGGAAGCCTCCAAGTCGCAGGTGGAAGGACTGGTGAAGCTTCATCTTCATCTCCTCTTTTGTTTTGAAATTGTATATGGTCACATAGGAAGGCGACAGCATTATGGGATATTTTTCATACATTACGAGATGTAAGCCTTTTACTGGAGAGGCTTTAATAGGCCTGGGGAAACTAGACACTGCTCTAACCCCTCTCGTTATAGTGATTTAATGAGGTACTAACAGACTTTTTCTAATCTGGGACATCTCTGTCGTCCTGTGCTGATGAAACTTATGGAAGTTGACAGGTATGTGACAGTTGGCTTTGGCAGGCATTTTGCTTGGCACTAGCTGACGTGGAAGATGTAGAAGGAAAGGGAAATTAGGATTTCTGTCTAAATATTGTGCCTCTTTTTGTTTGCTTGCTTTTTTTTTCCATGCAGTGTCATCGTATCTCTGTGGAAGCATCTTGGATTGATGACTTTAATATATGCATTGGTTAAATTTGTCCTTAATTTAATCAAGATTATATTTCAAAGTATTTAAAGAAATACTTTCCTGTGCATGCCCATCAGATCCGTTATACTGTTTTATTCAAATAACTCCTTAACCATCTTCTGCGTTTATATTGCAATTAGCAGACAATCATCCTGTCACTGCATTCTGCTCTGCTGACATTCCCCCTCTTAAATCTGCCAAAGGGCTGAATTCCTTGCAAGTAAGTGGTTTCTGAAAAGCAGGCACCCCCTAGGGAGTCCTTGCGGTCAAAGTGTATGGAACTATTTCAAACACCTGTGGCAACTTTAATCCCTTATGCTAATAAATTAAGCACAGCAGACATGGAAATTGTCCACACCTAGGTTTGAGAATCAGTAAACTCCTTTGGGTGACTGTCGCAGGAAGTTAGCTTGTTCTTGCAGATTTAGTTGCTTTTGTAAAATTTTGATCTTTAGCTGCGCCAGTATGAATCTGGAATGTTCTCCTTAATATGCTACTTATACTGTGTCACCTAGATCAGCAGGCTTCTGCTTTAAACTGAACTAGTTTGCATTGGTATCTCAGAACACCAGTGCAACCAGAATACATTCGTCATCATAATAAAATCAGAAATGCAGACACTTGCAATGAAGATTTATGAAAGTGATATGTGTTTAAAAATATACCCAGAGAAATTAAACCCACTGCCCACTTCGGCTGGTGTTTTTCTTTAGGTCCTTCCTACCGGACCTTTGTTTCACATCTCAGCTTTCCACCGTAGACAAAGCAGGTCCCAGCTGGTCTCGTGTGTATCTTCCAGATAAAACCCAGGATCCTCCCAGCTTTGCAGTGAGAGATGTTGCATTACTTCTTGTGCTGAGGCCTCTGTGCAGGGCTGTGGCACTGTAACCAGACTTTATGTAGGTATAAATGTAATTATATCTGAGGCTTTTGCAGGATTCCAGTGTTGTGCAAAGGGGCCTTAGAACAGATGCGAATCAGATCTGAAAGATCATACAGCTTCTCCTGTAACAACGTAAGGATTTTTTTTTTTTGTGCTGGCCAAATTTCACCAACTCTGTATGCTACATGCCAGCAGTGTGCCCCTCTTTCCACAAGCTCCTTGATTGCTGCATTTCTTTTTGCATGTTTATGTGGTTGGTGACGTCCTTTGCATTGAAAACCATGTTCATTTGAGACACTAGTTTGTAGGGATTTAATTTTTTAAGAAAGTCAGAATCTCACTTTTCGTCCCAGAGAAAACCCATCCTGAGGATCTCTGCTGAACTGTATGGGAGGTGGAGGAAGAGTTTATATTTATCTGAGGCTTTCCAATAATTCATAGATTTGCCTGCAGGAGGTGTGCAGCTACATGAGAAATTCTATTTAATGGTGCTTTATGGAAGAAACATCATTTGTGTTTTGGGGAAAAAAATGTATTTTTCTGTGATTGAATTTTGCTCAGTTTCTTTTAATTTATTTAGTGTGGTTAAAATTGCCACCTACATGGATGTCATTTGTTTAGTTTTTGTTTTAAATCCAATTTAGAGCAAACTGCAAGTTGTTCCCTTGTACAAATTATGTATTACTGAAACAGGTAGAAAGGGCTTAATAGAGTTTTCAGAGAAATACAAATCAAGGGACTTCTGTTCTTTTCCAGCAGAAAACAATGAAAAAACCCTCATGCAACCTGAAATTTTTTGCAGCTTTAACCTAATGGGCTATTTTTTTGGAATGAGCAGATTCAATATCAGTGTCAATGCCGTAGAATTATGCCAGTTGTTCCCCACTGATTCCAACACAGCTGTATGGTTTTATAGCAAATGAGTCCTGATGTACCACTAGACTGCTTTAGACAGGAGAGAAGTCTTTTAGTGTAACACATTTCATCTTCTGATTCTAGTTGATGTTCCCTTATTTAGCCACATTTTCTGATAAACTGTTTGTCCTTTACAGGTGAAAAACCTTATCAGTGTGATTTTAAGGACTGTGAACGAAGATTTTCTCGTTCAGACCAACTCAAACGGCACCAAAGACGACACACAGGTTTGTTGGCAACACATTGCTATTCATTAGAGTTCATCTTTATATGTGAATTGCGATCCAAAAAGTATACTTCTAAACCTCTATTTTTCTGATGTTGTGTCTGCTCATACACGATACCTGTAGTGCCAAATTCTTGAGGTTAGCTTTAGGAGAGGACTGCAGCTGACGTTTTTTGTTGGCATTTCAGCACTACTATGGTTGTATAGGCGACCCTTTAATCCTGCCACCATCTTTTTGAAATAGCTTTCTTAATGAAACTGTTTGCTCTATACTGCATCCCCAATATAGGGAATATATTATTTTTACAAACCAAACAGTTCTGCAAGAAAAAGTTGCCAATGAGTAACCTGATAAACGCTACTGTTGGTATTCTGATGTTTGTGTGGCAATGCTAATAGGTGAATGCTGCCTGTGCATAACCTGAAAGGTTGGTGGAATTACTGTGCATTTATACGTGGAAAGCAGAAGTGGAGAAGCAAAAGCCACACCAGCTATAATGCTTAAGACCCTAATTCAGCAAACCACTTAAGCTTAGATTTGAGCCTTTCTTGAATTCTGCCAACTAAAGAAGGATTCTAGGAGCAGCAAGGAGAGAAACGTCAAAGATCTGGCTGGATGGATTGCACAAATAACCCGGAAAATGTGTAGCAGTTCACATACAGCAGAGAGGGCAGCAGGAGTCATGAATGGGTCTGGGTCCTAGCTAGACTATCTTTCTCAGTGAATCATTTACTGGGTGAAGTGTTCCGAGACAGCCAAAACTACTTGTGAGTTCAGTCCAGATTCAGCAAGTTTTTGCACATACACCATTTTCTGGAAGCGTCAAGACAGCCCATTTCAGCATTTCAGGAGTTCTTGGAGGTCTAGATCAGATTGACAGGGGAGACAGCTGCCCTTCTCAAAGTCACAGAAGAGGAGAGGGTGATGACTCCAGCCTCCTAGCTGGGAGTGGAACCATGAGGGCGCTCTGCACGGAACATGAGAAAGGGCTTCAGAGTACTCCTCCGACTGAGTCAGAGCAAGAAACTGCATTTGGGTCTCCTGTATCTCAGGGTGTGTCCTGACAATTGGTTTACTCACTGTTCTGTGGTGGATTTCTGCCTACTACATTTCTTGCTAAAGATGTTCTATCCCACTTAAACGGTGTTATTGAGAGATGTAGGAAGTGTCTCTGGAAGCTGGTGGTAACAGTACTCTATTGGGATGATACATTTTTAGCAACTGCATGCTAGAACACATCTGTGTTAAGCAGTCCCCAAGACTTATGTGTAGTGTGCAAAGTAAGTGGCAGAAGTGTGAGGTAAGTTAAGCCTATTAGGAGCATATAGAAATATACCTCTGCACCTTTATTCTTCTTATGTCATATTTGCTCATACATGATACCAATTGTGCCAAGCCACAGGATCAGAATTAACAACATTTGCGGATCCTCCTTAGTCCAACAGTATAAGTGGGTGTTTCTTTATGATGGTGCTGTTTGGATGCTTCAGACCCAGACATCG